>NC_049255.1:29427101-29730796 GCF_011100685.1 Canis lupus familiaris
AGCCTTTTATTTTCAGTCTTTTGGGAGAAATAGAGTTTCTTAGGAGAATCTTCAACGGCTCTTCTTCTTGTAATACAGTGTTTCCCAAACTTAATTCTATAACTGAAATATCATCAGAGGATTTCAGATTCTTGAATGCTACTTTGTATTTTTTTTTTTTTTTACAAAATGTCATAATTGAATGCTGATCCTTACTTCCTTGCATAGCTAATCGAAGAAAGTTCACTTACTTTAAATAAGTGGAAACACGGGTATTGAGGGGAGGTAGAGTATAGCTTAGTATTATTTTCTTTGTGATATTTAAAGTACAGGAACATACTTCAATGAGCTAAATGTATAGGAAAGAAATGGTGTAGGTACGCAGGAAAATTCGACATATGTATGAAATCATATGGTATTTGCCCTTCTCTGACTGATGTGTTTTACTTTAGCATAATACTTTCTAGCTCCATCCACATCATTGCAAATGGTAAGATTTCATTACTTGTGATAGCTGAGTGATACTCTACTGTGTATGTGTGCAGGCAAATATATATATATATATATTATATAAAAATATATATATTATAAAATATATATATATACACACTCACACATATATACACACACACACGATATATATACACACCCTACTTCCTTTTTTGCATATTTTATTTATTTTTTCATGATAGACAGAGAGAGGCAGAGACATAGGTAGAGGGAGAAGTAGGCCCCCTGCAGGGAGCCTGATCCAGGAATCGATTTCAGGACCCGGGAACCATGACCCAAACCGAAGGCAGATGCTCAACACTGAGCCACTCAGGTGTCCCTCATTAAAAGTATCTTAGCAAGGGAATATCAGCTTTAACATTGCAAACTATCTAATATGGAAAATGGTATATTTGAAAATATGTGTTTAAATGAAAGTATCACGCTTTAAAAAAAATGGTGTGCCTAGGGCCATGTTTCAGTCATAATGTTGCATATGCCTTGTACTACTCTGTTGGTAAATTCATTCTCCTCTTTTCCATAATCTCAAATACTCCAAGAAACTATTCTTCTCATTCCTACATATGGACTCACGAAGGGAAAAGCAAAGGATTATGGAGCAGTGATAATCATATGAAATGAAGTGTAAAGCAATGGTTTCTTCCTCTTGAGGTCATGGTCTGGTTATCTTTGCAGCATATTGGTACTCAATAAGTTATGAATTTGTTAGAATGGACTAATTAAAGGGGTCCTCTCTGTTTATCTCCACTATTTCTTATATTTTGCAGTCTTTTGCACCTTACTAACATTTCACTCTCAAAATCCTTAGTGTTCTTGAATAATATTCATTTTCAGCACCTGAATCAGAAATAGTTTAAAACTTGATGCATTCATTTTTAAATTCAATTAGCCAACATAAAATACATACTTAGTTTCAGATATAGTGTTCAATGATTTATCAGCTGTGTATAATAGTTGATGCATTCATTTTAAAGTATCAGATGTGAAAAAAATAAGGTATCAGATGTGAGTAATTTAATTCAGAAATGATCTCTAGAAACCCCGATACAAGGGAAAAATTGTAATTCGGTGAATGGGGAGGATGGCCAACAAAATTGCATTAATAAGCAAGTTACCATTGGAGGTAATATAGTTTATTCCCACTAGGAATTTGGAAAGGCAGCATGGAACACAGGTAAGTCTTCAGATAAGTCATCAAAAGTAGCTAGAATATTTATTGACCACTTCTTGTCAGTCATTGGTTGGGTAGTGTGGTGTTAATTCCACAGCAATTCTGGCTTGCCATTTGTATGGACAAATTGGGGTCCAGCTGCCAAAAAAAATGGTTTTCAGTTAAAGGGATGTGGCTGCCACCAGTTGGAATTTCAACTGATGTACCCAAAAATAATGACCAAGGGGATATGTACTTGGAACTTACAACATCTAGTATAAAAAAGCTCTTAGTACAGATTAATCCCATTTTAATATATCTTAACATTTTCCCCTTTTTAAGATTTATTTATTTATTTTAGCGGGGGAGCAGAAAGCAGAGAGGGGGATAATCTTCATGCAGACTCCTTCATTGAACATGGAGCCCAAGGTGGACCCATGAGATCATGACCTGAGCTGAAACCAAGACTCTCATGCTCAACTGACTGAGCCAGCCAGGCGTTCCTATCTTAACATTTCTAAGCAAACACACTGTCTTCAAGATAAATAGATAACTGAATTGAATCAGCATGAACATTGACATGAAAACACAGAATCTGTATCCAAGGTCTGTATTAAGAAGACAGGAAAAGTTATATATGCCCTTTTTCTCCTCAACTTCTCCATTTGATGACGGTGGCTTCCCTGTGTTGCTCATTGATGAAAATGTATACAGAATTGTCTGAAAATTGAAAGAAAATAAAACTATAAAATAGGTAATTTCTCTCAAACAATTTTGAGAAGAACAAATATCCAGGAACTTAGAAGAAGGCAAACTATTGGGCAATTCTTTTACTTAGATTTTAGAAAGTCTATAGTACAGCTAGTAAAGGATTGTGATTAGAATTATTGGCCAAGTTATAAGTGATTTCTAGGTAAGACATCAAATGTATTTGATAAATTATATTTCCATGGATTCATGGATACTTAGATATCTGGATTCATCTTAAGATGTAAACATTCACTAAAGATAGACTCAGCATGTTACTAAAATTGATATCTCTAATTTGCATCACAGCATGCAACAGTCATGATAATTAAGCCAACTGATATTATCACTTATGATTGCTTCTTGTCAGAAACTGTGGTATTTTTCCTATTGAATGGGGAGTGAGGGTGGGTGAATCAAGCTTAGTGCTAGAATTATTTCCCTCTTAGGCGAAATTCATCAGAACCAACAGTGAGATTCAAAATGGCCAGTAATAAAAGTAGGAAGACAGATGATTGTCTATAAAGCTCAATTTAATGGAACTGGACTCACAGAGAAAATAACCACCTAGTGAATTAGATCAAATTAAAAAAAAAAAAAAAAGAATGGCCTGCATATATTCTATTAAGAAGAGTAAAATAAAACAAACCAAAAATTTACATTATGGAATTCTAGATTTAGCACCTCTTCTTTTTTTCTGATTCAAAATATTATTTTGTTATAAAATTGACACATGCACATAGTAAAAGCTTAATAAAGAGAGAAGGAAATGCTCCCACTTCTAAATCTAGCCCTGTTTCCCTGAGGACAGTCCACAGTTTCTTGTGCAATTCCTTAAATGGTGAATTGGCTTGAAAGGCATATGCAATTAAATTTTGGATTGCCATGCAAATGATCTATATTGTTTAACACCATTCACATGCACTGTAGGTCTTCACTTGTCTACACTTTCATTATTATTATTTCAACCTTACTGATTTGCTTATTTAGTAGATGAAAAAAGAAACCCATGCTTTAATCTTTATTCTTCAGTGGTAGGTGATGTTAAATATTTAATGTTTAAAAACCTCATTTTATTATTTTTTTGGTTGTGAATCACCTGCTCATCTTTTTAATTTACTTATATATTGTATATATTGGTTTTTATTCATTTGTGAAACATGTTTGGATATTGATCCGCTAGAAGAAGGAAATATTAGCATTCTCTGTACTCTGCATACCAGTTCTAAGCCACTGAAAACCCTTCCTCTCACATGATGTTTATTGTTTTTAGTAGCTTTACATAAAAAAAAATGCTTATATATGTGATACTTTAATCCTTATCATGTGTCTATAAAGCAATCAGACTGTATTGATACTGCCATTTCAATTTCAAAGTTGAAGAAATGCAATCCTAGGATGTTCAATGACTTGATCAAATCTCAAAACAGAAATGAAACTCCTGACTACTTTTAGTTATTTTTTTCCAAACTATACAAATCCATTATCTCTATTTTACTAATAAAGTATTCTTATCCCACTATCATGAACCTGCATTTCTTTCTATTATGTTTCCTTCATTGAGTGCATCCTAATAAATGGAGAAACAGGTGAACTCCCAGGAAATTCTTGCCACAATCTGCTTTAGTAGTTTAACATTTCAATACCCCCATCATTGGCCATACACTCTTATGAAACTGAACCAACTGTTTTCTGTACCTCTGCAGGTTTGCTACCAAAGTCAATGCACACATTATTTCAGCTTTCTGCAATGATCTCAAGTAATTAATGGTAACTGTTGCCAAATCATTACCCACTCTGGTGTCATTTCCTCCTCCCTGAGGAAAACTTTCATGATCTTCTTATCAAATCAAGGTCAGAATTTTTTTCATCCTCCGAGGTCCCATGAATTTTACAATATTTTTATATAAGAAAAGGATCTGAAAAAAAAAGAAAAGGATCTTTTTGCTTAATTATCTCTCATAATCTTTCAAATAATGTTTGTAAAATTATATTCACTTACTATTAATATGCAATTTGACAAAAGAATAATATAACTATACATAAATTCATGCAGTTGGTGTTCATAGGTGCCAATAATTATTGGAAAGCTGGGAGTTGAAGAACTTCAGGGGGACTCTTTATGAACTAAAAAGTAATGATTTAAAATGTAAAAGTAGAAATGAGAAAGGGGAAAGAAATGGAAACTGAGTAGATAATTTAAAATGTAAAGATGGATGCCACCATCTAGACCCAGGTTAAGATTTAGAACACTGTAAAACAAAACCTTTCCTAATACTTCCAGAATTTTGCTGTCTACCACTCACACCAGGCTCAAGATTCATTTCTTATCAGGGGCACCTTGGTTGCTCAGTGGTTGAGCATCTGCCTTTGAATCAGGTCATGATCCTAGGGTCCTGTGATCCAGGCCCATATCAGGTTCCCCAGAGGGAACCTTCTTCTCACTCTGCCTGTGTCTCTGCCTCTTTCTCTGTGTCTCTCATGAATAAATAAATAAAATCATTAAACAAACAAACAAAAAATTATTTCTTATCAGAGCAACAGTAGATCATCCTAGGGAAAACAATATGGAAAGCCAAATAGTGGGCTTGTTAATTAGCTTTACAAAGTTAGGACGTGGAAAGGAGTTAAAAAAAAAAAAAAAAAAAAAAAAAAAAAGATGATGGAAGAACAACTAAAACAAAAAAAAAGAGAAAGAAAAAAAGTAAGAATTAAACTCAGTTGTGGAGGTCAAGAGATTGTTAAAGGTGTGCATACAAAGGAATGAACACTAGCTCTCCTGGAGCATTAGCACGCTACATGAATTGTGGCCCCATATATTTCTGTGGTCCAAGTCCTGGGACCATGGCGGAGTTTCCATCTAGACACTGCCCCCAGAACAACCTAGGGTCTGCATAAACTCCTCTGGAATTTTTCTCTTTCTCTATATTATAGGTTACCTAACTGGATTGTCTTAGGGGCAGTGGTTAAACCACTTTATTTATATATATCTCCATATCTAGTCACCTAACAGTTTGTCAAATTATGCTGTTTCATGTATTGGTTTTTCTACAGATTATTTTATTTCACTTATTCAAGTCAGTTTTCAAAAATGAAAATGTATGCATGCATTTGAGTTTCGCTTAAATTAATAACATTGAGCTTTGCACAAACGGTGATGCACAACTAAAAGACAGCTAGTGTTTTTTATATTGCTATTTAGTATATTATTAATATGGCAGGTAAACAGAAAATGTTCTATACATAATCACCTTTAATAATTCAGTGACTGCTTTAATTATGCTATAAAGTGTAGAAATGTTGCCAGTTAACTTTAAAAGACATAATGATAGAAGAAACTGATTTAAAACTGCTTCAAATTATTTTTAATAAAAAAATATGTGTCTTGGGTACACCTTTTTCAATCCTATCTGCTTTTGGATTCCTATGGCCCTTAAAAGGAGTATTGTAAATGACTGAACAGAAACATTATATCTGATTTTGTGCTAGAAAATTGAAACAGTATGTGATCCTGGCTAAGCAAGAGCTTTATAGCAGTAGCAAATAGTTACATGATTACTGAAGTATAGCTGTCACTGGAAATAGAAACCTGCAAGGAACCTATCATAAAAGTAGCAATTTCAGATTCACCAGTGTTTAAAATTAAAGTTTAGTAATTCATTGTGGATATATCTTTTTAATGGCTTTAGGAAAGTTTCATTCACTTAGCATTTTCATTTTTTTTCTTAGTATCCTGCCCTTCAAAATGAAAATGTGGTTATTTAAGATTACTAAGAGAATCATTTATAAGGCTGTGTGAATGAGACACCTTGAAATTTTTTGCATTATGGAAAATGGTTAGCTGATTGTTATTTATGGTAACATGCTACTTTTAATTAGTTGAGAGATGCAACATGTTATCGAGATAAACTAATTTAACCAATAGTTTTGTTTGTTTTCTCTTCTGGAGGATGATTGATGGATGAACCTAAACAGATATGACAAAACCATCAAGTAAAAATGTGTGATGAAAAAAAAAATAATGGCTATTTAAATAGTTTTACATAAATGTGTATGACTTTATACTGTCTGAACACATGGAGATGAGAAGGGGATTTAAGAAATTGGATACTAACTTAGAGTTGAAAAAGAAGAATTGAGTTTTTTACATTTTGTTGATTTAGCATGAAATGCATTTATATGTATATTTCCATTAAGATATGTGTAAAATATTATAGAGGGACATTACAGGATTCGCATGGATAAAATATTAACTTTGGAAGGATTGGTAAAAATGATCAGGGTTTGAGACAAATTAAGACAAAACAAGGAAGGTATTGAACATAAATGAAGAATTCAGATTGAAAAGATTTTAGAGAGAAAATAAATAGTTTGGGACTTAATACTCTTTTACCCATACAATATTTTAATATGGTTCTATGAAAACTTTGAAGTGGAGCACTTTCCTAGGCAACACTGAATATAAAAGCAGAAGCCTCACTTAATAAGAGCATATTTTCCAAAGTTAAAGTTCCAAAATATTTTTAAAAGCTTAAGATTTCATTGTTATCAAGGATAAGAAACTTTTTGGAATACATTCATATGCATTGGTTTTCATGTGCTTTTGTAGAAAATACTATAAATAATATAAATCCCATAGCATGTTTTATATATGTTAAGCAGATAGGATATAGAGTAGAGATGCACATGTTTGCGTATTGCAATTAGTATAGGTAGAAATCTACGTATTAAAAATAAATGGCATAATTTAGTGCTTATTGGCATGGGATTATTACTCAAATCTGACTGGAAAGGAATATTTCAAAACTAGAAATTAGCTCATTTTCTTTGTGAAGGTATAGATTATTCGTTAGGAATATTAGTTTAATATGAGAAAAAAAGCAAGAGGAAAGGAAAAGGCAAAACAAACAAACAACCCTGCTTATAGAAATAAAGGCATGGAAAGTGTGAAAATGATATTTTAAAATCTGCCAATCTAGTCTACATGTATCTTTTCATTGTTATATATTACCTCATTCTTTTGCATCATGCATTCCTGCCCTAAACTATGACTTCTTTTTAAATGTACTGTGGCTGTGGCCTTACATGTCCCAAACTTTTATTTATCCTGTTACTGAAGCATGGAAAGCCCTTGAGCCACATTTCCCCAAACTCATAAAAACCTCTACTGCCCATCAAGACATGTCTCCAAAAGCCAACTACTCCACATTGCCTTTCCTGATTATTTTATTTGTAATTAGTTGGCATTTCTTCCCCACATAATGATTTATTTCTCTATTCAGAGCAAATTTTTATATAAATGTATATATGATGTTTACCTGTCATTCTCTTGAATTATATGAATTTAAAAAGTTTGAAGGAAAAGTCAAAAAGAAAATCTAAAAATTGAGTAAGATGAAAATAACAAGAAATAAGATATCTTTGTTAGGTACAGTTCCACTCTTAAGATTTTACTCTGGACAAATAAAACATATGTCTAAAAAAGACCCATGCATAAGTGCTCATTGCAGCATTGTTCAGATATCCATAAAAAAGAAACAAAACAAAAAACCCAAAGCAATAACAAAAAAACCCAAACGCAGAAATGATCCAAATGTCCACCTGTAGGAGAATGGATAATCATATTAGGTTTTTTCCACACAAGGAAACAAAATGTCAGTCAACAAACTTCTAATGCATACAATAATTTGGATGAATATCACAGAAATTACATTAGTGAAAAAAGTCATATAATAAATATGCATATTATATATATTATTTGTTTTTATATGAAGTTCTAAAGCAGACACATACATCATATGATAAAAATAGCAGAAGGTGAAGTGGTTGATTAAGAATGGTTTCAAGAGAACTTTCTGGAGTGATGTAAATGTTCTATATATTAACATTGTATGAAGTACAAAGGTATGTACTCATTGAACATGAAATTGTACATTTAAGATGTATACAGTAAGAGTGCATAAATATTACTTTATAAATAACTATAAAAACGTTGAATTTTATTTAGTATCTTTACTTTTTCTGCAGTATAAAGCTGGAAAACATGAAAGTATTTTCTGTATATTCAAGGCATTTAGATAATATTACTACATGGAAAAATAATAGGGAACAAAAAAGAGAAATATGGAAAGAAGATTAGAATGTATAGACTCGAATCAGAGTTATCCATATGAACTCATGACACACATGTGTGCATGCATGAGTGCACACACACACACACACACACACTTGGTGGGAGGCAATTCTTCATGAGTCTCCTCTGTTTTTGCTGATTTTTTGAGTAAAAGGATTGAAAGTATTTGTTCCAGATAGCTTCCCAAAACTGTTCTTATAGCATCCAGTTTGGATAGACAAACATTAGACTCCCTCTGAGACAGAGAGCAGATATGCTTCTGATCAGAGTAGTAAAGTCTCATTCCAGGGCAGTTTGGGCAGATTTGCTAACAACTCCATTATAATAGTGGGAGTTTCCTCAGGTCATATTTCCTCATTTGTGACAAAACTTAACTGTGTGGACAACATCTACATGGACTCATCACCAAATTATCCCTATAGAGTTTGGGGACAACTGAAGCAGATGGGAGCCTGAAGCTCCTGATGCCTCTGTGCCCTGCAGAATAAAGTCTCTGATCTGATAATTCTGTGTCTTTTGCCTGTATCTATGAACTTCTGCAGACTAACTTCTTAATGTATAACTAGAGTAAAATTTCAGAACTCATGGTTTCTAATAACACCCATTTATTTTTTGAATTTTTCTGATAAGAGGGTCTAAAATCAAGGACCTAAGATATTCTCGGCCATACTTAGCATGCAGATTTTGGTTTCCAAATACCACCTCACGCTAAAAGGAAACAAGGCTTCTTTAAGAATATACTGAATCTAATGCTGAGGCAGGTGTAGAGAAAGTAAGGAAGTGCCAAAGAATGATGATGGCAAATCTTAACCAAGTGATCGTATTAAACATCACCAACTTTGGGACAAATTGATATCAGTTACCTCTTGATATGATACACTGAGAAGGACACATCACATTAGTACTATTCCAGCCTAAACTGCACAACCTAAATCTAATCATGAAGAAACATCAGTGAGGAACATCCTACAATATAAATGACCTGTGTTCTTCAGAAACATAAAGGTCACAAAAGACACAGAAACTCTGAGGAATCACTCCAGTTTCTTAGAAACAAGAGAGACCTCACAAATAACTGCAAAGCATGATAGTTGTAGATGAAATGTTTAATTTAACCATGGACACCAAATGAACATGTATCAGAATTACCCATTATGCACTGGCTACTAATGACCTGACAAATCAGTGTCTAACAAGCCAGCAGCAGACGGAAGTGTTACAACCAGGATCAAGTATGAACAGGACCAGAGGGCATGATTAAGCTGTGTGAGCTGGTAGTCAAGACCTCCACACAAGTGCACCCAAATGCCATCTGGGGTGTTCCATCTGACCAGCTCAGGGTGGAAGAAAAGCCTGAGCTAGGTTCTGGATGACTTGGCTTGCTAGGTATGGGTAAACTCAAAATGCACAGTGACTGCCTCATAAGCACATCCAGAGATGGTCCTGAAAGACACAGGGAAAATCATCCTATTGGGGAGAGCTGAGAGCAGTGCACCCCATCATCCACTTTAGAAGTGGCCTGAGGTAAAATATATACACATTCTTGGATAGTGGTAAATGGCCTTGCCTGGTCAAGGCTATGGAAAGAAAAAAAAAAAAACTAGAATATCACAGGAAAAACACAATCTAGGGTAGATCATGAGTATGCAGATATGAAAATGGGCAAAAAGTATGAAAATTTTGTTAGCACATACTCATGTCTAAAAAATATCACCACCAAGGAAGTGCTAAATAAACAAAACGAGTAGAGGTCAGCAAATCTTTTCCGTATTGGATCAGATCATAAATATCTTAGGCTTTGAGGTCCACCTAGGATTGTTATCACATATTCATATCATTTTTGTTTGTTGTATGTTTACAACTTTTACAAATACCAAAATCATACATTTGTATGAGCACCCAAGCCTATGCATCCAAGCTCCATCCACATTCCTAAAAATAGTCATGTTTTTGCCACCACATACACTTACGAAGGTGGACTCAGGTAGCATCATTCAAGCCCTAGTAGTGTTATGCAGGCTTTGGACCAGAACTTGGAGCTGTTTGGGTAGAAAACCAGGTACCAGGTATCCAGAACATAGACTAGAAGAGGAGGTGTCAGCTCCAGGGTGCTCTTCATGCTATGGAAGGTTTAGAGCTATATAGGGCCTGAGTGGAGTTTTCTTAAGCATAAGACCTAGGTCAGTGACCCTTTTGCTCAGACCTAAGATGCTAATGTGCCCCAGCTAAGCGTCTGGCTATGATGGCCTGAAAGTTCTCCTCAGCTTGACTAAAGGTTAAGACAGGCTTCTTTCTGGCTAAACCACAGGTCTCCCTTTTCTTAGAGCATTTGCTTTAGAAAACTTGGAATTGCAAATTCTTTCTGTGTTCCTCTGAAATATAATTATCTCAGTCTCTTGTTTTATAATCCAAGAATGTCTTTCTTAAGGCCCTGGGAGCCATCCCTTTGAAATGCAATCATCTAGGGATACAGCCTCTTTCCCTGGTCTCCGTGGGAGGGTAGGGGCCTAACTTCAATAAGCAACAGTTTGCAAACCCATGGCTGTATCAGATTGACCAACCTACCCTCTACCATGTTCCTGTATTTTTCCATGCATTTAAAATTCCCTTGGCCTGTTGTTTCAGAAGAGCTGAGTTCCACTATTGGAAGAATCTCAAATAACTTTCCTTGCTTAACTATTTCAGATGTGATTTTCTTTGACACCTGTCACTTGAGTGTATGCAAGGAAAGGAACGAATCACAAGTACTGCACCAGAAAGCAGTCCTGTAGGCCACACAAATCACTGAACGTAGGCGTTTAAGCCAACCAGACTTTCCTACATCCCTCTGCTCCCTTCCTCTTCAACACTCAGTTATCTAAAAATTAATAGTTAGAAAAGTAAAAGAGGGGAACCTGCCTGTCCTTTCTTTTAAGGAAGCTCAGCCAGGTCAGCCCTCCTCATTTCACAGTGAAAGGTTGTGTGTCAAGACCATTGCCACGGTCACCAAAAGAGAAAAATCTCCGAAGAGAAAGTTTTAAGGGAATTCAGAAAATACCCAGAATAATATTTTCCTAATGCTTTTGAAGTACATACAAGTGTTTCTTAATTTCAGAATTGTCAGTCTTAATTGCATAATTAATAAAGTATTTTAAGTACCCTCAGGAGAAAGAGTTTGTAAACATTATAGATTTTCACAAGGGTGACACTTTATTATAGTTTTAATTACTTGGGAGATACTTATAGACAGAGCTGTCATAAGGCTGAGCCTCAGTGCAGTTGGGCAGGACCTAAACCTTTTTGTCAACATAGACATGAAATAAACAAGTGAGATCTAAGCAACATTGTGCAGCACACAGAGACCTTTCCCAGGTGGCTTATCTCTCCCATTGCACATAATCCTTTCATTTCCAGTTTTTGGCAACAACACCCTCCATCCCCTTCTAATTAAAATAGGTTGTTTTAGAAATGGGGAATTTTAAGGTTAAGCTTTTTATTTTTAACATAGTGTCTTTAAAAGTCCTTATATTTTTCACTGAAAATTACTGTAAGCATCTGGGAACAGAGATACGGATTTTTTTAAAGGAAAAATGGATGTCTCTTGTCCCAGAAATAATATTATGTGCATGCCTGACCCTGTAGGTATACTTGCTTTAATCTACTTTGGTTTTTCAAGGGGATCAGATGAAAGACCTAACTCTCCTCATCTGACCCATAGTGCTCAGCTCTGTTGATGAGGATAAATCTAGCCTGAAGCTGCCTGCTTTTTATCATCCTCCTATTGCTTTCTTTCCTCCTCTTCCTGAACAAAGTCCTTTGCCAGTATCTGCCTCAAGTACCAGAGCTTGGGGGTACTGTGCTTCCTCTCACAGTACTCTGGAGCAAGCAGCAGATGGTCCTCAGTAGCACTCTTAGATGCGATGCTGGCTTAGGACACGACTAATAAAATGGAATCCCCTGGGAAGATCACAGGGCATCAGTGGCTTAGAGTATTCCCGTGAATAAAAAGGAAATAAAATACATTTTATTCAGCCTCATAAGTTCCAAAAAAATCAAGTGACATTTAACTTTGTCAGCAACTATCCTGTTGTTATTCAGATTCTTCAGAATATTCTGCAATATGAAAATAATTTTAATTAAAATTAATATAATCTCTTCTGGCAATATCTACAAATGTCACTTTCAGCTGGTAGACTCACACACATATTTTTATTAACTTACAGGTAAATTGGTTTGTCTCTAAATTAATGATAAGTTTACTGATATTTACTTTGAAAATTTTAATGAATGAATTTATGTGATTTTACATTTGAAATCAGTCTTATAAATTTCTTATAGAATATGCAAAAGTGAAAGATCTGTGTAAGATGACAGTGAATAAACTTGTGTAATAATATATGCATTTAAAATGTGCGGGAAAAATACAACTAAGTATTTGTTGAGAAATTAATTTCTTTTAGAAACATTTTGTATTTCAGAATGGCTAAGTTAGGAAAGAGTCCTCTGACCTTTGTTATTCTATTAGGAAATAGCATCTGAATGTCACCAGGATGAATTTAGCTAGATGTCAAAAGAGCAAGGGGCAGCTAATGGTATATCATAAAATCATGGGTCAAATGTTAATCAGGCAATTCTGTAGTGCAGATTATTTGATGATTGAGAGAACATACAGCAAAGGTATAAATAAGATTGCAGGTAAGTAGAAAAACATGAGATTATTTATGGAGAAATAGTCATAATTGTAATAAACTATAAAAAATGGATCATTTAATCTCAGCAAAAGCATGCTAAATATTTCATATTATCATCTCATTACATTCTCACTTCAAACTTAAAATTAAAATCAATGACCAAAGGAACTTATACTGAAGGCATTTAAATAAAATATTCATGTTCCCAGAATAGTTTTAGAGTGAGAATTTATTCTACATTTATTTAACTACCCAGTAGGTACTTAGAACTGTCAAATTCTTCCTTCCTTCCTTGCTTCTTTCCTTCCTTCCTTCCTTCCTTCCTTCCTTCCTTCCTTCCTTCCTTCCTTCCTTCCTTCTGCACTGTATGAACTGAATCCCTAATATTTCATACTCCATGTGTCATGATAGAGCAAAGCAAAATGAAAATAACCCTGACTGAGTTCTAGAAGGAGCTTCTGTTAAGACAATCAGCCTGTTGTTTGTTTTTGCTCTGAATGCCTCCCCTTTTGCACTTTTTGACTTGCTTTAATATATTATGTATATAATAAATAATAATAATTATAAATTATAAATATAATAAAGAGGTACTGCTTCAACTTTCAGAATTCTTGATTCTTGCTGTGTGGCATGAGTGGAAGCTTCTGTAACCCCACCAGTAACTCACTTGAGATGTCTTTGAAATATTAAAGTTTGGTCCTTTAAAAAAAAAAAAAATCTACAGGGCAGCCCGGGTGGCTCAGCGGTTTTGCGCCACCTTCAGCCCAGGGCCTGTTCCTGGAGTACAGGGATCTAGTCCCATGTTGGGCTCCCTGCATGGAGCCTGCTTCTCCCTCTGCCTGTGTCTCTGCCTCTCTCTCTCTCTCTCTCTAATGAATAAATAAAATCTTTTTTAAAAAAATCTACATTTTTTGGTTTACAGTCTTGGAAAGTGAATTCGTAGTAATGACTTAAATTCAATTCAACATGCCATTTTCCTGTGTTTTTCCTGCCATGAATGTGTTTGAATCCAGTGCTGTCCACTCATCACATGAATTCCTGAAGCTGAACATGGCTAGAGATAATAAACACAGGAGATGTTGAATGGTAACCCTCTAAACCTAAAATCACCAGATTCAAAAGTTGATACTGCCTTACTATCATGACAGTTTCCTAGTCTTTTCCCACCCTACTCCCCAAGATAAGTTTATACCTTCCTTTTTATTTTATCCTTTCTTCAAATTTCCATCATCTCTTTTCACCTGTGGCTCAGCTGAAAATTTTGTTTCTTATTCTCCAATGTGGAATAAAAGAAAGAATTAGAAGGAAATTTTCTCAATTACTACTGTATCCGACAATTTACTTCTATTTACTTTCATGTCTAACTTCACATTTATTAGTTTGGGTGAATAGTCCAAGTTCTTATCCAAAACATTTTTTTTGCATACAAAGATTCAAAACTTTTTTCTTAATGCAATACCCCAGCGATTTTCCCCTCTCTCCTACATTATGAATTCTCTCTCTGCTTCCTTGATCAATAGGATCAGCTTACAAATATGTTTTGACATTTTTCCTTTAAAAAGCCCACTTCTAGTGTTGAATCACTAAAGTCTACTCTTGAAATTAATATTACACTGTATGTTAGCTAACTGGTATTTAAATAAAAAGCTAAAAAAAAAAAAAGTCCGCTTCCAGAGCTACCTCATTTCTCTTTTCATACTAATTCTTTCTTAAAGATCAAGAATTGGTGTTTGTCATTCCACTGAAACTAATCTCCATTTTTCTGTGCCTATTGATTAATTCTCATTCTGTATCTAACTAGATTTAGCAGCATTTGAAATAGTAGTTCAGTCTTTTCCCCTCGAAGCTCTTTTCTTAGCTAACAGAATATTACACTCTCCTGGTTTAACTTTTAATTTACTGGGTGCTTTTCTTTCTCGTCTGCTGATTCTCCCTAGTTCCCAACACTGGAGTGTTCTAGTGTTCTAGAATTCAATCCTCAGACCTCTACATTTCCCTCATTCACAGTTACGGAAGGAGGAAAGTCAAACACTCAATCATAAAAAAAAAAGAAAGAAATCTTGCCATTTGCAATGATATGTATGGAGATAGAATGTATAACACAAAGTGAGGTAAATCGGAGAAAGACAAATGCCATATGATCTCATTCGTGTGAATTTAAGAAACAAAACAAAACAAAACAAAAAACAAAAAACAAAAACAAAAACAAACAAACAAAAAAGAAGAAACAAAACAAGCAAAAGAGAAAAAAACAAAGAGGAGGCAAACCAAGAAACATACTCTAACTATAGAGAACAAACTGATGACTACCTGAGGGAAGGTGGGCAGGGGATGGGTGAGATAGGTGATGGGGATTAAGGAGGACACTTGTGATGAGCACCAAGTGATGTGTGGAAGTATTGAATCACTATATTGTACACTTGAAACCAATATTACACTGCATGTTAACTAGATTTTAAGAAAAATTTAAAAAGGAAAATGAGAGAATTATTCATGAAGGATAGTAGACATATATAGACTTTAAAAACCTTTTGTACCAATAGAAAGGAAAAGAACTCAGAACCATTATTAGAGTTAATCAATTACCAGCTGTATTTTTGAAACTGTATTTAATGATTCTCTGGAATTAAAAGTTAGACTTAAATATTTAAAACGAATATTTCTTATTTAACATATTTAATTGGATACTATGATGCAGCTTATAGGATTCTATCTAGACTTATCCATGGCATACAATTCAGAGACCATAAAAACATTCACACAAATATATACAGCAATATATCCATATTGCTTTATTGTGTATATCATTTTTACACTAGAATTAATGAAAACATAATTTGAGGAGTGTTTAAATATAATTTCAACATCCACTCAGCACACAGTAAGTTAAAATAAAGTATTTGTTAATATACTGAAACACCCTCAAATTAAGTTCTACTATATCTTAGCCATGATTTGGGTTGGCCTGGATTAGAGTTATCTAATTAGGCATTTCTATAAGTATAAAATGAGATAATCAGAAATATATTTGGAAAAAATAAACTTGTTTTCTCCTGGAAATCTCTCTTGAACATATTATATACTTCTTAAACAGGACAATTGTGAAATCTAAATAACATGACAAATAATGTCAAATTGAATGCCATGTGGAAGACTAAGAAATCATATGCACACTTCCATCAATAATATATGTCCACGTTAGTGTCATATATACATATGTAAGTAATAGGCATTATACACTGATTAAGAAAAACCAATATTACATTAAGTTTATCTTGTATTTACAAAATGCTGCTTATTTGGCTTCTATTCAACTAAATTTTTACTAATACTTCTCACATGACTATAATAAGCCAGTTCTCCGTAGTCAATCTGTATGACTAAGTTTTCATAAATTAAATTCATAAACTTTATCTCATCAAGATTAATCTTTTTCTATTACTTTAGCCTATTAAAAAACCTTACACATAAATCTACCAGTCTACCTAATAACTTCTCCTTACTCTATATTAATCACATATTTGATCATCCTACCCTTTATATTATCACCTACAATAAGGTAAAACAATTTAATAGGAAACTGTCAAAAAAGGCCACCAGTGAATATTACAAGCAAAGTTTGTCCAGATTAAAGCTTTAATTGGATCTGCTCAAAGATTGAATCTAGTTAATTGTACTATTTTCTAGCTTGAGGTTCTCCTGTCTATTTGCAAGCTACTTTATAATCAATGACCCTATCTAAAATGAAATACCAATTATCAGGCATAACTTTTTTTTTAATGTACAAATAATGGGCTACCTAATTTTTTAAGTGCTTATACACTGCACATTTCTTCACTCAAAAATATACTCAGTACTTCCTGTGAAACTCTGCTCTAAGTACACATGAGGTCCTACAATCATGTACCTTCTTTTAAACTACAGGTGGTAGATAGAAATATTTTGACCATAATAATCACACTCTCAATTTTTTCTAAAGATTTTTTTACTCATTTGTGAAAGAGAGAGAAAGAGAGTGAGGTACGGAGCAGAAGGAGGGGCAGAGGGAGAGGGAGAATCTCAAGCTGACTCCCTCCTGAGGACGGAGATCTGTGTGACTCAATCCCAGGACCCTGAGATCATGACTTGAGGGGAAATCAAGAGTCAGCCACTTACCCAACTGAGCCACCTCGGTGCCCACTCTTAATTGTCTTTATAAGAAATCTTAATATTCATTTGGCCAAATTTATTGTTTTATAGGCTTCCCCCCACCCCCAGCATCATATTTCTTACTATGAAATAAAGTTTTTCATTTTGTACATTAATCTTAAATCTGGATTATTTATATTATTTTTGCATTTCTCCTAGCAGGAAGTCCATGGGATTTTTTGTTTGTTTGTTTTTTGTTTTTCTGTTTTTGTTTTTCATAAAAGTAAGAAAGGGGTGCCTGGGTGGTTTAGTAGGTTAAGAGTCTAACTCTTGAATTTGTTTCAGTTCATGATCTCAGAGTCATGAGATTGAGGCCTTTATTGGGCTGGGTGCTGGGTGTGGAACCTACTTAAGATTCTCTCTCTCCTTCTCCCACTGCCCCTCCCCACAGCACCCCCAACACACACACATGTGCACATGCACTCTCTTTCTTTCTCTCTCAAAAACAAAGTAAGATAAACTATAGTAAGTACCTAGGTCTTTATTTTTTTAATATTTTATTTATTTATTTGGCAGAGAGGAAGACAGCCCGAGTCAGTGGAGCAACAGGCAGAGGGAGAGGCAGATGCAGATTCCCTGCTGAGTAGGGAGGATGATGCATTGCTAGATCCCATGGTCCTGGGATTATGACCTGAGCCAAAGGCAGATGCTGAACCCACTGAACCATCCAGCCATCTCAGTAACTAGGTCTTTAAATTAAAAAAAAAAAAAAAATATATATATATATAGTTTTGGGGGGCATCATGTTGGTTTAGTAGGCTAAGAATCCAACTCTTAAAAAAAAAATCTAACTCTTGATTGTGGTTCAGGTCATGAGCTCAGGGTCCTGGGACTGAGCCCCGGGTTGGGCCTGCCCTGGGTGGGAAGTCTGCTTGAGGATTTCTCTCCCTCTGCCCCTGCCTTATTCTCTTGCTCTATTTCTCTCTCTCAAATGAATAAATAAATCTTTTTTAAAAATATATGTTATACTTTTTAATTAATTATAACTGTTCATCATCATAAGTGATAATGAAACATATATATATATTAGCAATGATTGATGAAAGAAATAGACATGGAATAAAAGACCAGCATTTCGTTCTTTCTATCTCTCTCTTTCCTATGGTATTTGGAATGTGAAAACATACATTAAAGCAAACAAACTAATGCCTTCATGTCTTTCTGTATATTTCATATACATTTGGAGGATGTATGGCTTATTCAGCAAAATGTCTGGACTAATGTTTTTGTAATTGTTGCTCTTGTCATTGTTGTGGAACATTATGAAAGGCTTTGCTGTGACCATCAATACTCATTTTATTCATTAGCCTGATCAACTCTGTATAACATCCTTTATAACCATGAAGTAAAGATAGAAGTTTTAGATCTATGACTCATCTCTTTAGTTGAATATACTTTTAAAGTGAATGCTGGAAGCACCTGTGTTCCCAAAGAGATTTCCCAGTGCAGTGAAGTTTAACTGCAATTGCTGGATGCCTCTAAATCGGGTTGTACCTGACTGAGGACTATAGAGCGATCTTTAAAAAACTACTAAAATTATTCCCAAACCCCAGGGGTACGGTTTCTAAAAGGATTGGATTGTACTTCAGTCTAAAAGAAATTATTTTCTTTCATGATTTTTGAAACCATCTGCTACTGTAGTTCGGTTGGTTTATTTGCCTTTATTTTTTTTTTTCTTTCAGAGAAGAAGATATCATTCATTACCATTGCAGGGTAGCCATTTAGTACATATTTAACCCATAATTATGCTCTTTTGTTAATTTTGCTGATGATACTTTTTCATTTTTGTTTCCTGTTGCAAAGTAACTTGGCCAGGCATACCCTCCACTGAAATGAATACATAGCATAGCATGAAAAGCTGGAGGCTGCCAGGTGAACATTTGAACTCAGATATAAGTGGTGTAGAAGCTGAAAAAGAAGCAGCATCTGTTGTGATAGAGCTGAGCAATGGCATAGCCGTTAGAAAAGCCAAACCTTGTGAGAAGGGCCAAGGGTGAATGGAAGAGAACTATCCAGAACATTTGCTGTAGGAAAGAAAGAGTATGCAATTTCATAAGAAGAATGGTATTGAAGAATAAAATAAGCTATTTTATGAGGAGAATGGTGTTGCTAAAGAATGAAAATATCTATTGTCGAAAATTTTATAACAATCATAATCGGTGAGACCTTTTCTGCTGTCATGAAATTAGAAGCACCTGCTGTTACTGGTAATAACAACTCCTGGCCCTAGTATGTCAAATAGATTTTCCAGGCACTGAAAATTACTGTTGTTATGGAGAACTGCAACTGTCCAGGAATGGAAGGACTCTTTTTGTAGAGTTAAGAACAGTTTGGATCATTGCTTGTTAATATGTTACTGTCGCCAAAGACAATTGCTTATGTCTGAATGTAAAGTTTGCTTAGCAATCTAGCAGGTTTTACTGTTTGGTAAAAAGTCATTGGGTCAATAATCTCTACTTGGGTTACTGTTGTTGTTGTTGTTGTTTTTTAATGACCACCTGTTTTCAATGTTTCCAAATAATAATAGTTTGCAGTAATCATATAAACTGGTGTATCCATTACCATCATAAAACTGAACGGATGGCATGAGAATTAGGTAGTTTATCAAATGAAATTGCTCTGATTAGTTAGATAAATAATATCTTTAAGAAAATGATACTGAGGTTAGAGGGGTAATTTAGAGAGGATAAAATTTAGGTTAAATCATATATGTTTTTATAAGAGCTAATATGTATATCACAACATTTTGTTATTACTGATATATATTATTCCTCATTGCAAAATGTAAGTCTACAACATAATCAAATGAAAATTTTAGTACAGGGAAATTGGATGAAAATTGGTTTTGTATTATTATAATTGAAGGTGGTAAGGAATTTGAAACACTACAAATAGTAATAAAAAATAGTCATTCAGGGACCCCTGGGTGGCCCAGCGGTTTGGCGCCTGCCTTTGGCCCAGGGCGCGATCCCGGAGATCTGGGATCGAATCCCACGTCGGGCTCCCGGTGCATGGAGCCTGCTTCTCCCTCTGCCTGTGTCTCTGCCTCTCTCTCTCTCTCTCTCTGTGACTACCATAAATAAATAAATTTAAAAAAATAGTCATTCAGGTATGCAATTTATTCCTAGCTCATCTATTCAACACAAATCTAATGTTGCTGAAATGTCACTGGAATGTATGGCATTGAACAAATCCGACAAAAATATGTGCCCTTAGAGATCTTACATAATATTGTTATTACATATTAATTGCATTTTAATTAGTTGCATGTTACATTAAATATCAATAGCATGACCTCTTTAGCAGAGATCCATCTGTCTTTCAATGATAAGATCTGTGAAAATTATGGTTACAGCATCACCATCGTCTATATTTTGGTTATGATGGTGGTCATATAGGTGTATACTTGTCAAAAGGCATCAAAAAGTCCAATCAAAATTTTAAATTAAACTAGACAATTCAAGCAATAGACTTAAAATTAAGCTTTTTGTAAATCATATTTCAATAAGGTAGATTTTTAAATACTTGAAATATATTACATACTATAGTAATTATGAGGATTAGTATATTTGTTGTATTTAAGAAAAACAATTTTTATTTAAAATGAGGTTATTTCATCCCTGTATGTCCTTCAGATCCCCAGGATGACATTATTGATGTCACTAATAGATGGCATAGAGAAGGCGTCATATGAACTTTGGGTGATTTATATAAGAATAAAATTCTATTGTCTTGCTATAGTGACATTTACCTTTCTTTGGAGCTTTCATTTTTAGGAATATTTTATTAAGAAACAGGCTTTTTTTTCTGGCAAATAAATGAAGAAAAATAAAAATCAGTTTGGCTTTAGCTTATCTGACACAATGAAGTTCTCAGTTATATTGTTTAAAAGAACCAAAGCAGCACATATCCTACCTGTGATTAATGACAGAACCAGTTCAAAAGAGAATTTATAACTAAAGCCTTTGAGAGTAGCTATCTAAATCTGTGCCGCAAGTTATAAGTGCTTGAGATTAAGAAAGTATCAGGACAGAAATGCAGGAATAGAGGCTGTTGACCTGACTCCTTTGACTGATTCAAACACACTGATATTGGCCCAGAAACAGAATTATCAAAACTATCCTGAGATAGGAATGATTCAAATGGCACAGTACTAACAAATAAGATGGAAAATGTGTTTCTACTGCTTAAGACTATATTAAACAGTAAAATGAAGCTTTTATGTTGTAATTACATAAAAGTGGAGGCAGTCCTATGTATGTCATGATAGAAGAAAATCATAATGAGCAACTTAAACTTGCCAAAATATGAATAACTATGATTCCTAATGAATTCAGTCTCTTATCATGGCTCTCTTTCCATACACTTGTTGCTTTCTACTCTTTCCTACTTTCTCTCTATCCTGTAAATATGGACTTAGACCACAGAATTTTGTTCATGTCTTTTGTTGTTGTTGTTGTTGTTGTTGTTGTTGTTGTTGTTGATGTCTTATCTCAACCAGGAAGACTTCCTTACTTCAATCTCCAGCTCTGTGCCAGAGAACACTTTTATTCTGTGTGCTCATGATAGACTATGCCTGTTCATTGCTCAAGATAATTACCATAGGGTATTGGAGTTTTATTTTTACTGAATCATGTCCATCATTAGCAGGCAGCTCCTTAATAAACACGTTGTCCAAGAATCCTTCCCTCTCATCCTCTATCATAACATCATCTTCAGGCCATTTTTAAGCACATTATAATTTATTCTTTATTAATTACTCTCCATGCTTGTGGAGACCTATATTGTTTGTCCTATTACTAGTGCTTCTCACAGTCCTGGAACATAGTACAATTCAAATATCTTTTGAATAAATGAATGAATACTCATGACTTTTTAATAATCCTATGTCCATCAGACACAATCTTGTCTAACACGTAATAGATACATTAATATGGAAAAGACTTGTGTGAAATATTAGGAAAAATGAGACATTATTGTTAACATGTGAAATTATTTGAATATGTGGATTACTAGATGGTATAACAATACAGGAAGAATATAAGCCTTGTATCTAAACTTTGGATTACATTCTATATTTTTATCTTTTTATAAATTTGCATCCCAATGCCTGATTTCGCCACTATAAGTTGGACTCAATTTTATAGATGTCTTTTACCGAAATCATAGAGAATAACAACTATGTAAAACATTAACATACACTAGAAAATATTTATCCCAATCATATTATTATATTAAAATGAGCAGTCTCACTAATGTGATACGTTTTGTCCAAAGTTGAGATCTAGTTAATAGAAAAACCGAAGCAATAACACTTATTTGCAAACTATTGCTATTGGGAAATTTACCAAGACATATAATATATAAGCAAAAATACATTTAGCATATTGTGTGTTCTTATGAAGAACATGTGTGAAGTCTTATAAGACTTATGAAGGGGGATCCCTGGGTGGCGCAGCGGTTTGGCGCCTGCCTTTGGCCCAGGGCGCGATCCTGGAGACCCGGGATCGAATCCCACATCAGGCTCCCGGTGCATGGAGCCTGCTTCTCCCTCTGCCTGTGTCTCTGCCTCTCTCTCTCTCTCTGTGACTATCATAAATTAAAAAAAAAAAAAAAAAAATTAAAAAAAAAAAAAGACTTATGAAGAAGGGCATATTTGCTTAGTTTGTACCCATGCTAATAGAATTTATGGGAAAGGCTAGAGAGGATCTATCAAATCCAAACTTATTAGTAGCTTAGAGTCCTACTATAAATTTAATAGTTTTCACATATATCCCCAGACGGTTAGTTATAAAAAAAAAAAAAAAAAAAAAACAGGAAAAGAAAGACAAAAGGTGAGGGAAAACATGAAAATAAAAGAGAAGGGCATAGGAAAGATAATAAAAAATAATGGACAAAAGAAAATATGACAAATATGAAAGAATTGATAATATGAGAACAGGAAAAAGTCCCTGCAAAACAATTATGAATCATCTGGTAAAATTCTGGCTCATTGTCTACACTGAGTAGATTTAAGTTCCTTTCTCTCTGATCCAGAGAGTATTTCTTCCTGAGCTCAGTAAAACTACAGCAGTAGCAACAACTAATATTTATGTAGTATATAGTTTTTGGCAAATCACATTTTTTTTTAGAATCTTCTAGCTGTAGATTTCATGTCATCTTAAAGAGAAACCAAATGACCTCACCAAAGTATCATAGGTAGATAAGTGGATATTTCAGATATTTGTTCTTTTGTTATTGACATATACTTGAGATGGGTAATTCTGCACAAACATCTCTGATAGAGTTCCAAAAACTTTTAAGAAATTAAATTAAGTTTTAAAAATTAAAATTATGAATAAAGACCCTGAGAAATAGTTTATAATCTTACCTTCTATAGATTAATCTATATAATATTGTAGGTTGAGAATCATAAATAATCATTAGTGTAATATGGTCTTTATGGTTTAAACATTTTCTGTTTATTTTATACACTTTCAGATAAATGCAATGTCACTTCACAGTTTCATTAACTCAGATGTATTTACATGGTAAATCTGGTATATCACGTTGTCCTTTTCTCTAAAATCTAGCCTAAATTAGTTTTACTGATATGTTAATGAGAACAACAAGAAAATGACAATGTCTTCGAAGCACATAATAAAGAACACATGGAAAAGATGATGGAAGTCCTTTTAAGTTGGGCAAGAGTGAATATGCATAGATTTGTTTTTTTTTAATTCTGCATATTTTATATTTTTTGTATAATTTTAATTGTAGATAGGATTTTTTGTTTTTTACAAAATAAATACTTGAATGGGCATAATTTTTAATTCCTACTTAATTCCTTCTTAAGAACATATCATAGGTCAGATAATAATTTTCGTGTCTCCAATACAAAATATAAAACAGCATACAAATGAAACTGTGATAATACCTTTCAGCGAGTTAAAGGTGTTTGTTGATTTGCTCTTTTCCTTTAATATTTATGTGTTTAAGACATTAAAATATAGTCAAAATAATTTTAAATTGGTTTCATTGATATTTCCTTGTGAAACAATTTATATTAAAATATGACTATAAATTTTAGAAGGGAGGAAAAAGAAGCCAGGACCAAACTTTGGGATTAAAGTAGCTAAATTTTAATAGAGAAAACATTTTTTTTTTAAGTCTGCAACACAAAGCTCTTGAATTAACATGACTGACTCTGAGGATGGGTGAAACAGAGCATAGAATAAATCTTCTCAAACAAAATACCAACACTCCAGAGGATTACTTCCATGCTCTATTTCTTTCAGTTTGTTTCTGTGGTCTATCATTGTAATACAGATATAGTCAGTAGGTAGTCCAAATGAATTGACTAAAATGTGTCAAACTAAAAAAAAAATGTATATTAAAATTGAATAATTTCTGGCTTCTTATTAACATGAAATTTCACAAGTCAACTATACTAAAGGGGAATGAAAGATACATTTTTATGTACTAATCACTTACATGATTTATACAGTTAAAATCTTTAGAATATTTTATATGGCTGGAAAAAACCCACAATGCTTAATAACGGCAAACATGTAGAATTACCTTTTATACATTTATATGGCATATAAATATATGCATATAGGACTGGCATCTTGAGAAATAGATCATTTTAGTAAAAAAATTATAGTGGATTAAATGGTCAAGATGTCAAAATGTGTAAATGCTTTACCTCCTCCTTTTTCTCCAGTTGTCTTCAAAAAAATTACTGAAAGAAAACATATAGTTGTATTCATTTAACTGAGGCTTTTTAGACTATTTGTATAAATGTTTATTCTCCGTAAAATACCATCTGTTTTTTTAAATGACATCTCTGCTTCCCCTGCGATTATGACATTTCCTGCCATATTCAAAGATAACAAGACTGAATCCCCAAATGGAGAGTTGTCTTTATGTTATTTGAACAGCCGGCGATATTGATCCATCCAGACACTTGAATCCAACTCTACCTATTAATAGGCATTTACTTTGACAAATTATGGTTTTGGGTAATTGTAGGAGGATATTCCATATATGCTGGATATTCCCCTCATATAAATACATTTATAAGCCACAGATATTAACATTACAGTGAACTTCATCTAATCCACACTTATTATTTCAGAGGTGCAGTCTCAGAGGACAAATGTTCTTATTTGCTGAAATGCAAAGCAACAGCCCTGTGGGTCCCTACAACATTGTTAAGACATTTTAAAAGTCTGTGTAACCAGTAACCATGGAGACTGTTATCTCCACAGAAACAATGCTCTCAAATTAGATGTGAAAAGAGGTCAAGTAGAGGATTGTAATTTCCTCCTTGTTTTACCTTTCTAGATTGTAGACATGAAAATAAGATAAATTATCTTTTTACAATGAAAGATAGTATTAATTGAACATAAATTGTGTTGCCCTAAAATAGACCTTCAATTAAAATTTTCAGGAAAACTTTTATAATGTTTATATATTTCAACTGAAATGTTATGCATTTCATATTGTGTGAGATTCATATTGTTAATCCTCATGTACTTGAAAGCCAAGACACTGTTAAGTGAAATCCATGTTAAATAGATACATGAGGGTAAAAAATAATATTCATCAATAATAAAAATTATAAATGCTGCAATTAAAGTGATCCCTAATTCTTTGCCCAGAATATCTACTTATACAATGATTGAAATATTTTCTAATTCTAATACTATTATTTTACATTATAATTTTTAATTAAGACAAATAATATTATTTTTGAGTCATAGAATATATCATAATTTGAAAATTTCCTCTAAAATATTCTAAAGGTTCTCTTTTGAAATCTAACCCTGAATATTGAATTCCAATAAACCACAAAAGGATAACATCATCTCTGATCCAAAGATAAGCAGATATTGGTTAAAATGCCAGATCTGTGCAAGATTAAATCTTAAAACCATATGCTTTATTAACAACAGATGTGACATTTAACAACTGTGCCTTAATTAGCTTCAAAACACACACTAATTCCCCTTTCAAACCACCATACCCATTAACATCCAGATGAACTAGCGCCCAAGGTCTCTTCTATTTTCCAAATAGTTGTTTTGAAGTGCTGACAACTCTAATTGCTCAGAATATCTTCATTCTTCCTTTACCCAAAACATAGCATAATTTAACCTTATTCTTCTTTAGATTTCAGGTGACCAGGGTTGCATTTGTTTGAAATACCAATATAGGAGAATATCAAAATTGTATCATGAAAGAGTTCTTAGGAACTCATTAAATCAATAAAATATTAAGCCATAATTTTAAAAAATGTAGTGTCTAATAGGCAAAAACATTAAAATGGCATAGCCGTAGCTTTAGAATATATAGGTATATGTGTGTGTTAATAGATTCAATTTTAAGGTGATGGCATGTTAGATGATCATATACAGATAAACCACCAAAATAAAATATACATCTAAAATAATATCATTATAACAATCTAGTTTCTTTTGACAAACTAGTATTTAACACAAACATATGAAAACACTACACATACATATAGTAAAAGAGGTTGAGGGGGAAAAAAAAAAGAGATGACAAGGATACTAGAGAAAGATGATCAATTAGATCCTAAGTAAGAAGTGAACTGAAGAGGGGGGTTGGATTTCAAGTTGAATCTCCTGTTGAAACTGAGGGAATGAAAAAAGAAAAAAAAAAGAAACTGAGGGAATGTTTAATAAGAAATATGCAATAGATGGACATTTATAAGAATGCCAAAATAGATAAAAGTTCATTTGTTCCTTGAACTAAATATTCAGATCAATTTCCTGTTTATAAAATAAAATTCTATCTGTATCTACAAGTATATATACATTGAATTCCTCATAAGTGGAAATAAAATCTCAAGTGGGACATAGTTTCTGCCCTAAGTTCTCTTAAGATTAAGCTAATTTCAAATAATAGTACATACCAGGAGAAGACAACTTACCCAGGTTTAAGTGATAGCTCTGAAATATAATCATTGTATAATCACAAGTAGAAGAGTTAAATCTACCTTAATTTCAATTTCTTCAACCAGAATATGGGATTAACTATAATGACTATAATATATTTCAAGTGTTGTGGAAGGATAAAAGGAAGTAGTGTTTATGTGATTTACTTACCTTTCAGAGTCTGAATAACAACGATTATTTTGACATTTTGGTGTTGTACAAAATATATTTGGGTACCAAAGAATAAAATATTAGTTCTGGCGCTAACGGTGTCGTGAAAATCGCAACTCCCTTTCACAAGTAAAAATTTCAAAACTGGACACAATTCTCAAAAACAATCATTTCAGGGATTTGGAAACTCACCAATATCAGACAACAAATGGAGAAGAATTTGTTCTCGAAAACCTTCTAGAATTTGTTAGGATGCACCAATATCTGTGCCTCCTTACCTAGACCTATTATTTATATTGCCACCCATAGTAGTTGATGAGAACCGGAGCTTTTACTGGCCTTGTGCTAGCCATGAAAAATAGTAGCTTTACTTCCTGAGAAGGTGATTTTAATTCAGGGCAGAGAGTGAGACAAAAAAGTGTGGTTTCACATGATAACAATTGGGAATGGACAGAATAAAATAGTAGATTTGCTAACCTAAGTTTTCAGGCTTACTTTGAGGCAAGTGATAGATCATTCCTAAGGAGGCCCTGGAATTGGCACAGTAGAGGAAGGCCTGACATAAGTTCTCCACACATCACTCGATGACAAAGAAACTATGCAAGTTCCTAGAGACTAAAGAGTCTGGCAAAAATGTGAAAACAGAAGCAACTTGAGAAATGACCACAACTTTCCATTTATTCCCTCACCAGTACACAGATCAATCAGCAGAGTTTGGAAGATTTACACACTTGAAGTATTGGAGTACAACTTCTATCCAAATCATTGGCTTGGCATTAAGCTATGCCTGAGAAAAAGACCTAAGGAACTAGGCTCAAAGATAAATATAAACAAAATGAAGAAGAGGAGGAGACAAAAACAACAAGAAAAGGAATTAGGCAGAGATATCAAAGACTAAATTTTATTTCAGGTTACTAAACCAAACAAAACTCAGAAAAAGAAAATATAATCCACATTTGCTGTAGTATATTATCTAAATATCTAATTTTCAGCCAAACTGAAGTAGACATGCATAGAAGTAGCGAATTGTGACCCACACTATTAAGAAAAAAAAGAAATCAGGTAATACAAAGAAACTCTGTGTGGGATTAGGTTTCAAAGAAAAATCTTGAGGATATATATGTTTAAATAGCTAATGGGTAATATATTCAAAGAATTCAAGAGGAATACGATGATAAAAACTCAGTCAAATCAGAAATGTCAATTGAAAATTGAAATGATAAAAAAGTGTCAAGTGGAAATTATGGAGGTGCAAAGGACAAAAATTGAAATAAAGGATTTATTAGACAAGCTGAACAGTACATTTGAAATAGGAGAGGCATCAACAGGTCACATAGGTAGCTCAGTCCATTGATAATCTGCTTTCAGCTCAGGTCATGATCCTGGAGTCCTGGGATCAAGCCCCCCCACCCCCGCATCCCCTGCTCAATGGGGAGCCCGTTTCTCCCTCTGCAGTTCTCCTCATTCATGCTCTTTCTCAGTGGCTCTCTCTCTCTCTGAAATAAATAAATTAAAATCTGAAAAAAAAAAAAATAAAAGAGAGAAAGAGAGAGAGAGAGGTTATCAGGTCATTTAAAGTTAGATGAATATTCAAAACACACCCCCAAAACAGAAAATACACCAAATATATAAATTAAAGCCATAATGAGATATCACTATACTCTAAAAGAAGGGTAAAAAAAAAAAAAAAGAAAAAACAAAACAAAACAAAACCTTATGGGCAGCACCAAGGGCTCGTGAAGATGTCGAACAATTCCTACCAGGGATCTCAGACTCCCTGGTAGGAATGTTACAGTCACTCCAGAAAGCAGTTTAGCATATTCTTAAAGTTAAACATACTTTCCATATAGCTTAGTAATGTATGTTAGCATAGTTATAAAGAAATGAATATGTTTTCATTTCTTCATGTACATGTTCATAACAGTTTTACTTGTAATAATGAAGAAATAAAAATAATACAAATGCTCTTTTATGAGGATATGAACAAAGTCAGGCATTCATACAATGGAATACTACTCAGCAATAAAAAGCAACAAACTGTTAACACATGTAACAATTTGGATGGATCTCAAAAGCATTATGCTAAGTAAAAAATTTTTCAAAGATTACATGCTAAATGATTTTATTTATGTAACACTCTAAAAAATGAATTATAGTGGTTAGCACTAAGTGGAAGACAGTGGTAACATTGGGGGTTTCTCTGTGGTGATGGAAGTTCTGTATACTAATTGTTGTGATAGTCACCCGGATCTATTTTGCAACTCATGTGACTGAAATTCTTTTTTTATTTTATTTTCTTAAGATTTTATTTATTTATTATGAGAAAGAGAGAGAGACATAGGCAGAGGGAGAAGCAGGCTCCCTGCAGGGATGGGACCCAATGTGGGACCCAGGACCCTGGAATCACCATTTAAGCCAAAGGCAGATACTCAACCACTGAGCCACTCAGGTGCCCCTGAAATTATTTTTTAAATAAAAGTTTTTTTTTTTTTTAAATTAAAAAATAACCCTCGTATTTCAGCCTTCACATTTAATGAGGGAAAGTCATTACTCATGTCTTTACAAAAACGAAACATAACAAAAACAAATATTTTTAACACAAATTTAAAAGCAATACCTTTTTTGAACTTATAAGAGAACTGAGATCCAGGGCAAACTGCTAACCTAAAATTTAGAGAGATTTACTAATATATCCAGAGAGACACAGCTAAGATCTGTTTACCTAAAATAGAAACTTCTGGATTCATTAACTGGTAGGGACACTTAAACAGTAATTATGAAATCCTGCTAGTGACTCAGTGTGGCCTAGCATGAGAGTGAGAAAATTCTGGAGCCATATTTTTAGAAGAGCCCAAACATATTTATGGTTTTAATCTCCAGGAACTCCTCCACTGGGTCCTCATGTGAAGATTGTCACTGGTCCCCCCAAAGAAGATGCAGGAAGGATCCTTTCATGGCTCTGCCACTGAAAGAAAAAGATAAATCGCTGCTAAATATTCCCAGAGTCTTCTCTATAAAAAGTCTAAGTCTTCAGTAGGAAAAAAAAAATTGCTATAGATGTCTCCAAGTTGAAGGAGGGAATTGTCTCATTCCGGATCCATCTAGTATTCCTGTCTCACCTAATGAGGGAAAAATGTTCCACAGGAATCATGGCTTCAAGAAGATATATTTGGATCCCTGATGATACAGAAGAGAATAAGAGACAAATGAGGAAGAAAAAAAAAAAAAAAAAACTCTACCACTTGAGAAACAATTGTTGAAATCACAGACAGAAGACAGGATGCTAAAAGCCTGAGATTTCATCAAATTATAGAATATCTTCCCTTCCCTACATTTTACCAGCACACCAACCAGGCTACAATATAATAATATTGAGTCAGAGTTGAAAACCACAAAGCCAAGAAGCTCAGAGAACACCAAGCAAGCAAAACATCAAAGAAATTAAATAATTTAATATATTTCATTGCTACCATTGGCTTACCATTTGTACAGTTTTGAGTACATAATTATCCAAAAAGGCAGTCACTATAGTTATTTTTCATATTTATCAAAAGGTAAATTATAGAGCAAAAGTATTATAATTTATTTTTTTAAACTCCTAGATCCCTATGAAACTCCCATATGAGTAGACCAAAGAGAATGTAAGCAGAAGAGTTAGTAGACCCTTCAGAGCTCACCACACAAGTTATTGATCTTCCTATGACAGAAAGTCCCTATGACAGAAAGTCAGCAGAGTTGTAGTGTTGCTTATGTTTAGTAGAAGAGACAGCAATATTAGGAATACTAAATAATAAATGAGAGTATGCTGTAGGTGTGGCAAGTTTAGCAATGGCCACAGAATAAAAAGAACAAACATGACACCTGTTCATTAATCACCTACCAAGATCTCTGCCTTGTGGGTTCTCCCCTGCAAGAACTTAACCATGCTTATTTAGAGGTCACTTTCTATAGTCTCTGGTCCAAGTTATCTCAGGGTTTCCCCTTTAGTACCCACAGTACTATATACTTTTTGAGCTCTAGGACTCCTATCAGTACTTGTACTGGTTGACACTAGGCAACTACATTTATCAAGAATTTATAACTTATGAGTGAAAGAACTACAATTAAAAGGATATAATAACTCACATAAAAAGAGTTTACTTTCACAGATCAGGAGAACAAAGTCCTTCCACCAGGGTACCTAAATGCATGGATCTTTCCTTGCCCCCTCCTCTTTCATGATATTGCAGGCTGAGTTTAGCTCCTTCCAAAATATTTAATTAAGCAGAATTCTTTTACCTCACTACCATGTCTCCAAATCCCCTGATAAGCAAAGAAATGAATTAAAGAGAGTAACAGCTAATACTTACCACTCAAATCCTTGTTTTCCATGCGGGGAGGTATTTGCTCCCTTAAAGTATTATAGTGAATTTTTCTAATATTCCAAGATAAATGCCACTCATATCACACTAATAATAACTTGCTGTTATCATACAAGCCCTATGTAGTATGGTTGAATAATATACCGTAAAAAGTCATGTTTACTGGAACCTATGAATGTGAGCTTATTTGGAAACAGGGTCTTGCAGATGTAATCAAATTAAGATAAATTTATATTGAATTAGAGTGATCCCTAGATCTAATGACTAATGTCCTTATAAGGAAAAGGAAATTCAGACACAGACACACAGAGAGAAAAATGTCATGTGAAGACAGATGCAGAGATTAAAGTGATTCATTTATAAGTCAAGGAAGACCAAGAACCACTAGAAGTTACAAGAGTCAAAGTAAGCATTATTCCCTAAAATCCCTGGAGAGAGCATGGCGCCTTTGATTCCTGATATTGGACTTTTAACCCTTAAAATTGTGAGGGAATAAATTTCTGTTATTTTTAAGCCACTCAGTTTGTGGTAATTTGTTATAGTGGCCCTAAAAATACTAAGTCATCCAACTAAAATCAATAGTGTAATATAAATATCAACATAATATATGATTATTTACAAAAATATAGGATATTGAAAACTGGGATCAACAGTATGATCTATATTGAATATACCAAATTCTGTTTGCTTATCCTACAGCTTTAGGTGATAATCATGTCTATGCAGCCTTTTATTTCAGAGTCATTACCTATTTTCCCTTTGTTCAACAGTTAAACACACATGCACGTGCATGAGCACACATGCACGTAACACCAAAATACAGAAATACCAATTCCCTATTAGCAAAAATATTCAGTCCTTAGACCAACTAAATCAATAAATGGAAAAACAATGTGTTTTTATCAACAGAATACAACTTGCAGAAATACTGCTTTCTATACCATAAATTAATATTTAATATTCATACTAAGAATAATTGAATTCCTTAGAAACACAGGCTCTGAAATTTTTTATTCTATGAATTAGTTTTTGTCTATATTTTGTAAATGTATAAAAATACATTTAGATAGATCTTTGTTTCTAAGCAAAAACCCATTTATGTCCAAGAGTAAGATTCCTTTTTCTTTCCTTCTTTTCTTTTTCTTTCTTTCTTTTTTTTTAACTGTTAGGCTTGAACTCCCCACTCAGATCGATACCTGAGCTGAGATCAAGAATCAGACACTTAACCAACTGAACCAACTAGGCACACTAAGACTCTCCTTTTTTGTTAATACTATTTATTTATTTGTTTATTTGTTTATTTATTTTAGAGAGAAAGAATGTGTATGAGTGGAGTCAGGAGCAGAGGGAGAGAATCTTCAAGCAGATTGACCACTGATCTGGAAGCTTAATGCAGGCTCAATTTCACAGCCCACGAGATCATGACCTGAGCCAAAACCAAGAGTCAGATACTTAACCATCTAAGACACCTAGGCACTCCAAGACTAAAAAAAAGACAACATAGTCATTTCAAGTTTCAATTACTTTTTTTTCTCCATTCTTGCCCTCTGGTTTCCAAATCAAAGATAATCTCATGGTTGTGGGCCTCATCACATTTTTATTTTCATATCACAACCTTACTTTAAACAATAAAACACAGTCACTGAGTAGGTTAGTCAGTTAAGTGTCTCAGCTCAGGTCTAAAAAGCAAACAAATAAACAAACAAAACCCATGAAGTTCAAAGCCGTAAAGAAATGGGACTTGAAGAATGTCAGAGTAAGGATCCTGTGGATTATCTCCTCAGCAAAACAACAATTTAATTGGTAAAACAATATATTAAGTGCAATTATTTAATGCCTTCAGAAATTGTTCTAATGGTATAAATTAGAAGAAACATTTGTTAAAAAAAAAAGAAACATTTGTCAAGTAAATCTATTAAATTTGCATATGAGCAGTAAGAATCTGTGACACATTAGGGTATGACACATCTTCCTCTTCCTTACAACTTTGTGCTATGGAAGCTCTACCTCAGTCACTCTGATCTAAGAAGGGGCAGCCAAGAAAATGGTGGTTCCCTCTCCCTGCAGCTCCTAACTGTGCTGCAGTTTTACCCCTGGAGAGGCAAAGTCCCAGTTTTCTCATTCACCTTGCCCCTAGTCCTTATTATAGAAAGTCTATTCCAAGAAACAGAGAACTGGGTCCCTTTGCCCTCATCTAGCTCCCATACGCAGTACAGAAGCTCTACTCCTGGAAGAGAAGGCCAAAAATATGGGTAGATTGATCACCCATCCTCAGCTTGCTCATAGGATGAAGTTTCCATGCAGGAAGGCACACCCTAGAAGACCAGAAGGACTGTTCCCCAGAATGTTAGCATATGCATGTTATTCCAGGAGGTGAGGATTTCCACTGTTTATTTAGAAGAGAGGACATAAGAATGAAGAACTCCATAGTTCTACCTTACAGTACTGACTTTATTTGGAACATGGCTGCATTTTCTATATCTGATAATGGATTGAAATCCAGACTATATAAAGAACTCTCACAACTCAACAATAAAAAGATAAGCCAGTTACAGTGTGGGAGAATAATTTGAACAGATATTTCTCCCAAGCATATACACAAATGACCATAAGCACACGACAAGATGCTTAACACTTAGTTTTTGGAGAGTTTTAATTTATTAAAACCACAATTAGGTATTATTTCACTTTTACTACAATACTATAATTAAAAGGACAATAATAACAAATATTGCCAAGGATGTAGGGAAATGGGAGTTTTAACATTCATATCAAAGGAGTCCCAGAAGAGAGAGAAAAGGGGATAGAAGGTTTATTTGAGGAAATTATAGGTGAAAATTCCCTAACTCAGATTACAGAAAACACTTCCAAATCCAGGAGGCACAGAGAATTCGCATCAAAATAAAATAAAGCAGGCATCACCAAGACATACCATAGTTAAATTTGCAGAATAAAGAAATAAAGAAAAAAATCCTAAGAGCAGACGAGACAAAAGAAGTCCCTAACTTGTAAGAGGAGACAAATAAAGTTAGCAGCTAATCTCTCCACAAACACTTGGCAAGCCAGAAGCATGTAACAGGATATATTCAAAATGAATGGGAAAAATTTGCAGCCAAGAATACTCTATCCAGCAAGGCTATCATTCAGAATAGAAAAATAGATAAAGAGTTTCCCAGACAAACAAAAACTATGGGAGTTTGCGATGACATAGCCAGCCCTGCAAGGAAGATTAAAGGGGATTGTTTGAGGGGAAAGAAAAGACCAAAAGTGACAAAGACTAGAAAGGAACAAAGAAAATCTCCAGAAACAACAACAAAACAAGTAATACAATGGCACCAAATTCATATCTATCAATAATTACTCTGAATGTAAATGGACTCAATGTTCCAAAAGACATAGGGTGTCAAAATGGATTAAAAAAAAAAAAAAAAAAACAAGACCCTACAAGAGACATTTTAGACCTAAAGATACCTGCAGATTGAAATGAAGTGATGTAGAACCATTTACCATGCAAATTGATGTCTAAAGAAAGCCAAAGTAACAATATTTGTATCAAACTAGATTTTAAACCAAAAACTGTAATAGATGAAGAAGGACACTACATCATAATAAAGGGGTCTGTCCAACAAGATAATCTAACAATTGTAGATACATAAAACTATTAATAACAAACATTAAGGAACGCATTGATGATAATACAATGAGAGTAGGGGACTTGAACATTCATTTACACTGATGGACAGATTATCTAAGCAGAAAATCAACAAGGAAACAGTAGCTTTATTTATTTTTTTAATATTTATTTTTTTTAAATTTTTATTTTTTTATGATAGTCACACAGAGAGAGAGAGAGGCAGAGACATAGGCAGAGGGAGAAGCAGGCTCCATGCACCTGGAGCCCGATGTGGGATTCGATCCCAGGTCTCCAGGATCGCGCCCTGGGCCAAAGGCAGGCGCCAAACTGCTGCGCCATCCAGGGATCCCGGAGACAGTAGCTTTAAAGGACACACTGGACCAGGTGGACTTAATAGATATATTCAGAACATTTCATCCTAAAGCAGTATAATACACATTCTTTTCAAGTGCACATGGGCCATTCCCCAGAATAGATCACATACGAGGTCACAAATCAAGCCTCAGCAAGTACAAAAATATTCAGATCATACCATGCATACTTTCTGATCACAAGGCTATGTAACTTGAAGTTAACCACAAGAAAAATATTGGAAAGATCACAAATACATGGATGTTAAAGAACATCCTACTAAAGAATGAATGGGTCAATCAAGAAAATAAAGATTTTTTTAAAGGGGGGGTGGAAACACCTTTGGGAATGCAGCAGAAGCAGTCAGAAGAGGGAAAGTACAGATAGCAAAACAAGTCTATATCAAGAAGCAAGAAAAATCTCAGATAAACAAGGTAATCTTACACTGAAAGGAGCTAAAAAAAGAACAATTGAAGCCTAAAGTCAGCAGAAGGAGGAAAATGATAAAAATTAGAGCAGAAATAAATGATATAGAAAAAAAACAAACAAAAACCAGTAGAATAAAGCAATAAAACCAGGAATTGGTTCTTTGAGAAAAATTAATACAGTTGATAAAACTGCTAGTCAGACTCATCAAAAAGAAAAGAGAAAAGAACAGAGGTAGAATCACAAATAAGAAGGAGAAATCACAACCAACTCCACAGAAATACAAACAATTATGAGAAAATACTATGAAACTATGTGCCAACAAATTAGTTAATCTTAATGCATAAATTCTTAGAAACTACTATAAACTATGAAAACTGAAACAGGAAGAAATAGAAAATTTGAACAGACCCATAACTAACAAAGAAATTGAATCAGTAATCAGAAATCTCCCAACAGGGAGCCAGGGTGGCTCAGCGGTTTAACGCCACCTTCAGCCCAGAGTGTGGTCCTGGAGTCCGGGGGATCGAGTCCCACAGCAGGCTCCCTCCATGGAACCTGCTTCTCCCTCTGCCTGTGTCTCTGCCTCTCTCTCTCTGTCTCTCATGAATAAATAAATAAACTCTTTAAAAAATGGTGATGGGAAAAATGAACAGCAACTTGCAGAAGAATGAAACTGGACTCCTTTCTTATATCATTCACAAAAATAAATTCAAATTGGATGAAAGACTTATATATGAGACAGGAATCCATCAAAATTCTAGAAGAGAACACAGGCAGTAATCTCTTTGACATAAGCCATAGCAGCTTGTTACCAGATTCATCACTTGAGGAAAGCAAAACAAAAGCAAAAATGAACCATTGGGACTTCATCAAGATTAAAAGCTCTGCACAGTGAAGGAAGCAATCAACAAAACTAAATGGCAGCCTGCAGAATGGGAGAACATATTTGCAAATGATAAAGGATTAGTATCCAAAATCTATAGAGAATTTATCAAACTCAACATCCCCCAAACAAGTAATCCTGTTAAAAAATGAGCAGAAGACATGAATAGATATTTTTCCAAAGAAGACATAGAGATAGCTACAGACACATAAAAAAAGATGATTAACATCACTCATCACCAGGAACTACAAATCAATACTACAATGAGATATCTATCACCTCACACCTGTCAGAATGGTTAAAATTAACAACATAGGAAACAACAGACATTGGCCAGGCTGTGGAGAAAGAGGAACCCTCTTACACTCTTGATGGAAATGCAAAGTGGTGCAGCCATTCTGGAAAACAGTATGGAGGTTCCTCAAAAAGTTAAAAATGGAACTATCCTATGACCCAGCAATTGCCCAATTAGGTATTTACCAAAAATATAGGGCAATACTGATTCAAAGGAATACATGTTTATAGCTGCATTATCCCCAGTTTTTATAGCAACACTATCAACAATAGTCAAATTATGGAAAGAGCCTAAATGTCTACAGACTGATGAATGAATTAAGAAGTGGTGTGGGGACACCTGAGTGTCTCAGCAGTTCACCATCTGCTTTTGGCTCAGATGTGATCCTGGGGGCTTGGGATTGAGTCCTGCATCAAGCTTGCTGCGGGGAACCTACTTCTCCCTCTGCCTATGTCTCTGCCTCCCTCTCTGTGTCTCTCGTGAATAAATAAATAAAATCTTTTTAAAAAACTGTCTGTCTGTGTGTGTGTGTGTGTGTATCTTTTATATATACCTGCACGCATACACAATGGAGTATTACTCAGTTATCACAAGGAATGAAATCTTGCCATTTGCAATGACGTGGTTGGAGCTAGAGAGTACTAACGCCAACTAGATATAGTAAAATACATCCGTTAGAGAAAGGCAAATACCATGTGATTTCACACATATGTGGGATTTAAGAAACGTAGCAGATGAACATGGGGGGAAATAGAGGCAAACCATTAAAAATAGGTCAGTCAGAGAAAGGCAAATACGTTTGATTTCACACGTATTTGATTTCACACATAACAGATGAGCATAGAGGCAGACCATAAAACAGACTCTTAACCATAGAGAATACACCGAGGGTTGCTGGAGGTGGGGGGGAGGGTGGATGGGTTAAATGGGTAATGGGTATCAAAGAGGGTGCTTGCGGTGATTAGCACTGTGTGTTATACGCAACTGATGAATTACTAAATCCTATACCTGAAACTAATATTACACTGTATGTTAACTAACTGAATTTTAAATAAAAACTTGGAAGAAAAAAATAAAAAGAAAGAAAGAATGAAATGGGAGTTTTTATAACCTGCTAGTGGGAAGGTATAATGAATCTGCTCCAGCTGTTAAACGCAGTTACCCTATGACCCAGCAATTCCATTCCTATGTATATACCCACTTGAAATGAAAACATGTGTGCACATAAAAATTTGGGCATGGGCGTCTATGACAACATTTTTCCTAATAGCCAAGAAGTAGAAACAATTCAAATGTTTATTACTATGAGTGTATAAACAAATGTTGTCAGTCCATACAATGGTTCACCATTCAGCAATAGAAGGACTGAAGGACTGATACATGCTCTAACATGAATAAACGTTGAAAATATTGTGCTATAAGTGAAAGAATCCAGTCTCGGGACACCTGGGTGGCTCAGTGATTGAGTATCTATCTTCGGGTAAGATCATGATCCCAGGGTCCTGGGATTAGTCCTGCATCCGGCTCCCAGGAGGGAGCCTGCTTCTCCCTCTGCCTGTGTCTCTGCCTCTCTCTCTCTCTGTCTCTCATGAATAAATAAATAAAATATTTGTAAAAAAAGAAAGAAAAAAGCCAGTCTGAAAGGCCACATACCATAAGAATACATTTAGGAAATGTCCCAAATAGGCCAACACATAGAAACAGGAAATAGTTTAATGCTTCACTAGGGCAGGTGCGTAGGGAATTTGGAGAGTAGTTGGTAATGGATATGGTTTTTTGGAGGGCAGATGAAAATGTTCTAAAATTAGATTGTGAGGCTAGTTGTGCTATGCTGCGAACATATTAAAAACATTTAATTGTAATTTTAAGTAGGTAATTTTAAAAAATTTATTTATTAATGAGAGACAGAGAGAGAGAGAGAGGCAGAGACACAGGCAGAGGGAGAAGCAGGCTCCACGCAGGGAGCCCGACACAGGACTTCATCCCGGGTCTCCAGGATCAGGCCCTGGGCCGAAGGCAGCGCTAAACCGCTGAGCCACCAGGGCTGCCCTTAAGTAGGTAAATTGATTCGTTCTGAATTATATTGCATTATAGCTGCTTAAAAAAAATAAATAAATAAATAAAAGAAAGAAAGAAAATCTTAGAGTGAGAAGACCTAAGATTCATACCAAGCCTTTCTGACTGCCATCTAATTCGTTTTCTCCTGTTTAAAATTACCTTTATTGCTCCACGCCTTAATATTTACCTTATGTGTAGACCTAAGTTTTTCATTTCAGTTTCATAAGGTTATCAGTACCCATCTTCCTGCACCAATTTCTCCTGCCAGCCTTTCACTCTTGTGCCCCTTCAAGCAGTAACTAACCATGTTCTCTCAGCAAATTGTTGACTTTCTTTAACCAAAATAAAAAGCATTTAGAATCATGTAGCACAAAGTCTAGCATAACACAGATGCAAGAAATATAGAAATCCTCCTCAGAGACCTTCATCAAAAGGGGTTATAAAATAAGTATGAGTAAAACAAACAAGATGATAAAGGACCGAAAAACTTTAATGAAGTAGTTAGTACCTTCTTGCTTATAAGAGAAACTAATTGTCCAGGTTTTGCAATACTTAGAGATCACAACCTCTTAAAAGTCCACTTGCCTAGGACTTTACCTAGAGATACCAGATATTCTGTTATTTGTTGTTATGGCAATTAAGGGTGAAACATGATTATTAATATTTTCTAGGACAAATCATTTAAACTCAAACCAGAAAATCATGCCCAAATGGATGAATACAACACAAGATTACCAGTATTAGTATTAACGTTGGTAACTACCAAACACTTGGTGGCTTAAACAACAGAAATTAATTTTCTCACAATTTCTGGAGGCTAGAAGTCTGAGATCAGACTGTCAGCAGGTATGCTCCTTTCTCAAGACACTAGAGAGGGATCTGTTCCAGAACTCTCTTTTATCTTCTGGTCATTCCTTGGCTTGTGGCAGTATGACTACAGTCTTCATGTAGTTCCCTGTATGTTACCTGTGTCCAAATCTCTCCTTTTTATAAGGACATCAATCACATTGGATTAGGGGCACACCCTTTTACAGCATGACTTCATCTCAACTAATTGTATTTGCCCTGACCTTATTTCCAAATAAAGTCTGAGGTACTAGGAGTTAGGACTTCCCCATATGAATTTTGGGGTTACATATTCAACTCATAACAGAAAGCATAAGAACTAGGATGCAGTCTGTGCCTTTCAGACGCTGAGGCAAATCCAGAAATAACAGCTTGAATTGGGTGCAGGGGAAGTGGTTATAAATACTAGAGAAAAGTGGCCAAAGCAAGGGTTTAAAGTCACTGATTAAAAGGATGGGTCACATATAATCATGTACTCAGATAGCAATAATTCAATGTTATCCATTTTTATATCATTTTAAAACATCTATAAATTTAACTTTACTATTTAAAATGTATTTCCTAGTCTTGATTTAAGCAATGCACATGTGTATGTATTATTACATAAAATATGGCAAGTTTTTTGAAATAGAAAAGTACTTAAAACACTTAGTTATAGTGACTTTTGACAAAGTAATTAAAAAAGAATTTATAAACATTTCCTGAGAGTAGTGTAGAAAAGAGCAATTATTTTTTTAATATTCACATAATGTATGCTTTCAGACAAGAAAAATAAAAATGTATAATAAATCATATTTTAGAGAAAATGAAGATAAGAACATGGTTTATTTTAGAAAAATTGACCTTTGTGTTACCAGGGAAGGTAGTGTCAGTTCAGATTAAATGTAGAATAAATCCCATTATCCTAGTTATCCTAGATTCTGTTTCCCTCTAGGTTCCTTAGCTGCACACACAACCATTTTTAAAGGGATCTATTTTGGTCTCTACATCTTGAACTACCAAAAACATTTACTTTCGTTTAAATATATAGTCAATCTTGAAACAAAAAGAGCAAAATTTTACACTTGAGAAAAGCTGCTAAAATACCAAAGTGAAACTAAGTTTAACTAAAAGGGATGATTTCTGTAAATATAAAAGGGAGGCTGTACTTACTATTGGAATTGATACAGTGATTTTTTAGTTTTTCGTTTTCATCCATGAATTTTTATATTAAGTCAACATATAGTTAAGTATTCTCCATTTGAATACATTTGGGGAATGAAGGCTTCTTTTGAAAAAATATGTGAACAAGTGTCACTCAAAACTTAACTATGTAATCAGTACACATCACAAAGGAAGTCTAGAATTCCAGTGTTTGTAAGTGAAGAAATGCTAAATTTGGCATTATCAGAAATTCCCCTATTAATATTTTAAAAGTTGATGTTTAAACTTCTGTTACTTTTCGATTTAAAATAATTTCTAAGAAAAAACTTTAAAATAACTCAATAAATTTTCCTATGCTTTCTACTAGCATTTATCAACTATTTATATTTGTTCTGTATTCTTTATCATTTTGTCTTTTGATACATCTATGTATGTCAACACCTGTATTACATCAATATCAAGAGTTATATAGATAAATAGAGATAGAGAAATATCAATTTTTCTGAAATATTTGAAAATAATTTGGGAAATCATGACCATATTGTCTACATTCTTTGGTATGTATTTTCTAAAAACAAGAATATTTTTTTATAAAATTTCTGTTTTAAAATTTTCAAATCAGGAAATTTAATTTGGTGCAGCAATATTACCTAATCAACAGTCCATATTCAAATTTACTAAATTGTTGAAATAACTCAAAAAACAAGAACAAAGTAAAGTTCGTACTAGTCAATATCATAGAAACCCATTTGCTTATGTTGATGTCCTAAATAACATAGTTTTTTAAAGTGGACTTTTAAGGGTTTGGGCCTGAATAGACAGGGTTTTGAAGATTCTGAGGCACTGAATTCTTTGAGGTGAGGACACAGCTGTCTTGGCATTTGGATAACCAGAGATCAGTGTGACCTTACTAATGATTGAAGTAGACAAATGAAACACTGAAATACTGCTATGTTAGGTTTCCAGTAAGAAGCCCTTGAGACATGAACCCATATGTAACTAATTTCTTAAAGAAGTGCTTGGGAATGGGTAAGAGAGAGAGAGAGAGAGAGAGAGGCCAACCCAGAAACAGACTTAACTAGGGAGAACAAACTGATAGTTTCCAGAGGGGAAATGGGTGAGAGGATGGGTTAAATATGTGATGAAGATTAAGGACAGCACTTGCCGTGATGAGCGCAAAGTGTTGTACAGAGTGATGAATCACTATATTGTGTACCTGAAACAAATATTACACTTTTAACTAACTGGAATTTAAATAAATACTTTAAAAATAAAAAAGTAACTGATGAGCAGAGGGGCAAGCAAGATGGGGAAGGATAAAGAATCCAGAATCATTCCCAGCCCCAGCCTGATTTCATAGTGAATTCTGCATCATAAATCACATCTTAGAGTTCTTCCAACTTCCAGAAAGAGAGTTAAGATTTCAGATTGCCCTATCAATAAGTCGTTTACAGCTGAGTGGATGTAAACTCTCAGGCACTTCCAGCTCTCTCCTGCTGAGGGAGAAGGAGTTCCAGGACCAAATGACAAATCTATGGAGATGACTGCAGGTATCAACCATGAGAAGCAAAGAACACAGAATTTGTGGATGAGATCTGAGGGCATCTGGATGGTCAATGACAGTGTCTGTGGTAGTGTCCCTGTGAGACATAGAGAGGAAGACTGAATAGATGTTCCCTGTCTTATGACGTTATTAAAAGTCACACTTGTAGTGTCACATTCCCCTCTTGAATACTGGAAAAATAATTATACTTTGTATAGAACATTGGTAGTTTAACTATTATCTTTGAATTGGAGAATGGGAGTTGAATATGTTTTTGTATGTTGAACATGTATTTTACAAGTTTTAACGTTGTATCTTTTAATCATTGAAATAGGTTGCTTCCATTACATCCAGCTCCAAACACTTTTTAGCATAAATAATAATAGAATTTTTTTTACATATTCCTATTCAGGGACTCCGTGGATATGATACTGAAAAAGTTAACCCTACCTCCCTCTCAAATATGAATAATAAGTAATTAGTAGTGTTACATAAAGAAGTGTTACTCAGTTTTAGTATATGTGCTGCCGAAGTGAGCACAAACGGTGTTATTCACGAATACCTAGAGCCAAATATGCCAGGGTTGGTCAAATGTAAGGTCTGGAGTACTCTCTTAGTGGTGTTTATGTATATATGTAAAACAAAACCTTGAAAGGGGTAGAGGCTGTCACATCTAGAATGTAGGTATGAGCCAAGTGTGGATAAGGAGAAACTAGACTTTAAGTGGTAACTAGTTAACTCTGCAGGTAGAGGTGTGTCTTATGAGTGCTTCAGTAGCCATTGAGCTCAAGATCTAACCTTAGTATCTGTTTCATCAGGTACTCACTAGGTTGGCCTCATGGAGGGTTCAATAGGGTGTGGCCCAGAGATGGAGAAATCAATATGTTCCTATTGACAATTCACAAACTGAGTGCCCAGATGAGAACTAATCTTAAAGATGCTGTCTTCAAAACAATTCTAATGATTTTAATTGATTGATTATTGGTCAATTATAAATATCTGAGATGATGCTTTAGGTGCATGGTGGTGACATGTTTAAATCATAATGTCCTTTGGTTGAGTTGTATCAGCACTGTCACCATGTTCTAGGACATTTATATTTCTGGAAGTATCCTGGCAAAGTAAATGGGAGCAGAAGAACCAACAGCTAATAACTCATTTCCAATATTTGAGGCAAAGCTTTTGCCTTCCAGGAACCCAAAGTCTATAATACAGAAGAAATCAGACTTTTGAGCATAATTATATAACAATGAATGACCAGCAATAAGTACTAGGAAGAAAAGATGGGTAGGATTAAATTTGCAGGGTTGTTTCTATAGGGAGGTAATAGGCCTCTCTGTAGTGGTAACTTTGAGTAAGAGACCAAAATAAAGTGAATTTAATGAGGTGACTATCTAGGGAAGAGTGTTCCAGGCAGAGAGGGAACAAGTGCAAAGATTCTGGAACAGCAGTATGCTTGCTTTGATTGAGGAACAAAAACGAGAGCAGTATGATCAGGGCAGAGAAAAGAACTAGAGAAATATGCAAGATTACCTAAATTACCAATTACCTAAAGATAGGCAATTGATTTACAGGAAACTTACAGTCTTAATATTTTAATCTGAGTGAGATAGAAACTATTGGAGGGCAGGCATGACCTGATATGTTTTAAAAGATTATACTGGCAGTGGTGGTGATTTTACAAGAGCAATCACTATGCTTGTTGTAATGCCTTAAATATTCACTGGGTATTGGCCTTGGGAAAATTCATAGAGATATTTGAAATTCAGTTACATCATTAGAGAATTTGCCAAAATATTTATTTTATTTTTTATTTTAAAATATTTATATTTATTTTATTTTTCTTCCTTTCAGGTTAAATGAGAATGTGAGTTCAGATAAGCTTGTAAACTACAAAACATCAAATCAGTACTAATTGTAGAGAACTATAATGAAATTCTTCATATAAACCACTGGTAAAATTCAAGAAATAGACCTCTAATTTTCACTGGGAAATCTGTGCTCAGTATAGTTACTTTCTGCTAAACACCACATTTATTAATATTTCTCTCTTAATACAGGATCGTTTTGGACTGAGGTATGTGAAACATATATTTAACAAATAAATCTCATATTCATCAACTCTTCTTTTGCTTGCTAGCAGTTTACAAATTCAAGCACCTGAATGTTTGGGTTGTCAACAACACAATAAGTGTAATTCAAACACATGAATCTACCAAGTTGTTAGTTTTAACAATGAGTTCAAGGGCACTTGAGTGGCTTAGCTGGTTGAGCATCAGACTCTTGTTTTTGGCTCAGGTCATGATCTCAGGGTCATGATATGGAGCCCTGGGTCAGGCTCTGCACTGGGTGGGAGGCTTACTCCCTCCCTACCCCTGTCCCCCCCACCACTTGCTCCCTTTCTCTCTCTCTAAAATAAATCAATAAATCTTTAAGAAAATGAGTTCAGTTTTTCAAAACTTTTCATAGCATCTCAATTGATCGTAATTCTGTTTTAAATGAAAAGTCAGGGTACTTGTAACAATCCTATTTCAGAATTTTTGCCAGTGGCAATTACTGAAGAAATTTGCAATTATTTTTGCAAATGCTGTCTTTTTTACTTTATAAATACTAACTTCAACATTTTCCAAATAAATTAAACTCATAAGTGTAATTATAACCATATTAATAAACAATAAGAATTTGTCATAGTGTTCAAAAATTGTACCTGCCACTTTGAGGAGTCCTTGATTGACCTCTGCAGAGTAAGCGAGGGCCTGGCAAAGAGAGTGGTGTTCAGTAAAATGAGTTATTTCACCTACAAAGACAACATGCATTTGCCAAACAATGTAGGTGGGTTTTCACCACTTCCTTTCATTTTAGCAATCAATTTGAGAGCTGTACTAAAAGCAGTATAAAGTTCATTGTCCTCTGGCACAAAATCAGACGGCACATTTAAATTTGGCTGTGTTATAAAAATCATGTAAACAATAAATGCTTTTACATGAAAATATGCCCAAAGTAAAATGCTTCAACTAAGTTTTATAGTGAATTAGAAAATAGTGAGTTTGTTAGAAATTAGTTTTAAATAAAAACTTTCTAATTAAAAAACACTTTCTAATTAATTTAGTAGAAAGTGTAACTTAAAGGATTCTATCAGTCACATTTGTATTTTTTACTTCAAAAATCACATAAGTTTACTATTTTTTTAAAACTTTTATAAGAGAATAACATTTTTCAGCCTATATATTGGTAAATCATTCTTCTAAATTGTTATGTACATTATCTCAACTAATTTTTCAAAACAGTCTTTGGAGTTGCTTGTAGTATCATCCTGTAATACAGATGAGAAGCCGAGGCATTGAGTTGAGTTATTTGCCCAAGATGTCACAGGGAGTAAATTGTTCTGCCAGGATTCAACCCCAAGAAATCTGCATACTAATTATATATGATTATGCTTGTGAAGAATCACAAGAGAATATGAAGTAAGGACATCTGTATTAGACTTTTCAAATAATTAGATTTTTATTGTCAAGGTGGTACACTTGTAAAGAAGATAAGGCTTTTTGCTTCTAAAATTGGCATGATTTTTCTTCCAAACTCCAGATAGGGTTGAAATATCATATAATGCAATCTTTTTGAAAGGAATTTTGGCAAATGAATTAAAAGCTTTATAAGAGGCATAACTTTTGACCCAGCAATTCATCATTTGGAAAAGTAATTATAGATTATCAATGGTCAGGCGAGTTGGAGAGAGAAAGTCATGAAGGTGGATTGCCTAAGGTAAAACACACTAGTTTCTGTGTTGATTATGTGAAGAGTCCAGAAACATCAACCCCAGGTTAGGAAGAATACAAAGTTATATTTCATTATGCCCCCAAAAGACAACACAGTTGTGTTCATACACAATTTTTAATTGAAACAGTGTATAAACTACCCAAAGAGAAATTGTTTTACAGTAAGGACATAACCAATATAGCCACACAGATTTCCTTCAGGACTTAATGACCTGATTTCTAAATCCAGTTGGTTCCCATTGTTTGAAACCAAATAGTGTAATCATAACATATGACCTTCTTAGGTCACTATCCTTTTTAGCAAATAAGACATAGAATTTCATTCATTACTGAGGTTCCCACCAATAATCCGCCTACTGAGCCAAAACATTGCAGTTTATACACAGGAGAGCTCTTTCTGGTCTTTGGTCAGCCTGGATACCATGGTCGATTTGATCTGAGGTTTGGTTCCTATTTTTCCACATTGGGGCATATAATTTGTAGTTTTGATACCCTGGGATACCTTGATGTCTCCACGTCTCCGGCAATATCTCTAAGAGCTCTAAGGAAGCACAAGGGTAATCCTAACCAATCTCAAAATTAGCATACATTTACCATTATTCTAAATTGAGTATGTTTTTAACCTTCTCTTATCTCAGGGACAGTCTAACCCCTACCTGTAGGCGTAGTGTTCTTCATAATGATTTCCTCGATCCAGTGTGACATGAAACTACCCAGGGCATCTGAATTTGTTCTTCCTTCTATCTGGATTATCCACTCCTTGGTGAATGAATGACTTAATCTTTCACTCCTCTCAAGTCTTTACTTGAATGTCATTTTTCTAGAAAAGCTTTTATAGTGATACTATTAATGTACACAAATATGTAAACACCATTATTTCCTTGAATGCATAGAAAACCACAGTACCCAATTCAGTTACAGTTGCGTGTGATGATACAATGATTTTTGGCTAGTGACTGAGAAGAAATGAAGAGTGTCGTGTCTAGAAGCAGTCATATCACAGACGATAACCAGTAACCCATAATCAATATGGCCACTTGCCCGTATCCATTACAGCAAACAGGAAAGTCTTATTTTGTTATGATGAAGCCAAAATTTGGATCCCTGTGTCACCACTTAGGAAGAAGTTGCCATAGAGAGCTGCCAGATCCACAAAGAAATTTACACAAGAAGACACATTCATATGCTAAATCAATTAAAACTTATGAGCTAAGTATTTTTTTACTGCACCTTCTCCTACCTGACTAATGTACTTTCTGTAAACATGCAACTTAAAATTATAACCCCTTCCCTAAACATTTTCCTGTCCTACCTTCCTTTTTATTCATTTTGTTCATAGAATTTATTGTCTAACCTATCATGTCATTTAAATATTTTTTAGAATTTTGCTATCACTATCACAGACTTACTCAACTATAGCCACAGAGGACAGGAATTTTTATCTGCAATATCACTGCAGCACACAATAGGTGCTAACTAAATATTTGTAGAAAAATTAATTACTAAAAATGTCTGAATTAATTTAAGATGTAGAAAATTGAATTTGTGCTTATATCAGGTGTCTAATTTTGACTAATTTTCTAACTGTGTTTATATATATATTTTTAAAAAGAGTGGTTATTATTTATCTTTGCTGTATAATTCCTCATAGCTTGAGTAAAACTCAATTAATTAGATGGTGCTCATAAATCAAGAAGTAATTTGACAGTTCTTTTTAAGTTATTACTATTGATATGGATACTATAATTATTGCAATTCAATCTAGTCGTATGAGCTAATTTTAAATTTCCTTTCTTTGGGTTTCATCCAAAACTCACGATCTTCCTTCCACATTTATTCTTGTTTTCAAATACTGAATATTTGTTCTATGATAGGGGGAAAGTGGATAGAAATTATAATTTATTGAAAAAAATAAAGATTATGAGTATAAAATTTTTGATAATTTTGTTGACTTAGTATTCAGCTTTCTCATATACTTTCTTAGAAATGTTATAATATGCAATTTTTAATTTATCTTTAGAAGAGATGTTGTTAAAAAAGAAGAGATGTTGTTTATGAGAATATCTAAGCTTCCACATACTTGACATGTTTCTCACTTCATGCGAGTAGAAGTTTGAGAACTTTGGTATATACAATTCATTAAATTTCTATTGGAAAAAAACAAAAAACATAGTATAAAATGACTTATATATTTCTAATCATTTCATTTCAGAGAGAAACTACCTGTCTGGGAAAATAAGAGAGCTATTACATGATTATCAGTTTGTCCTGTTTTTTGTTTTTCTTTCAAATGCAGGATTTTCACAAAGACATTAGAATGACAATCAACAGCATTTATCAGTAATTACTGTCATGGCCTTTGTAGAAACTGTATAAAAATAATGCACATATTTTTACTTTTTAAACAGTTTTTACTTTTAAAATCAAAACATAATGTTTTAGTGAATTGCATCATTTTGTTCTGATATCTCTTGTTATCCGATACTTGAATCCTCCTTCTCTCTTTTGTTCTCATCCTCATCTTGAGAAAGACGTTTCAATAGCTATCAAATATGTTGCTTAACAAGATGCCCTCTAGGGATCCCTGGATGGCGCAGCGGTTTGGCGCCTGCCTTTGGCCCAGGGCGCGATCCTGGAGACCCGGGATCGAATCCCACGTCGGGCTCCCGGTGCATGGAGCCTGCTTCTCCCTCTGCCTGTGTCTCTGCCTCTCTCTCTCTCACTGTGTGCCTATCATAAATAAATAAAAAATAATAAAAAAAAAACAAGATGCCCTCTGTCTCTCTCTCTTTCTCTCTCTCCACATGCACACACACACACACACACACACATATAAATAGAGATATAGACATTGGTATACATTTATGCACATATATACAACATAATAAATTATATGCATAATTTGATAATACATACTACATAGTATTTGGTAATGATATTATGTATCATCTATTACCATATCATTTTTTATAACTCAATATTTTAAGAATAAAAATAAATATAATTATTAAGTATTTTAACCTGTGAGTACATGAATCAAACACAAAGAATGGCTCTTATTGGGGTGCCAGGGTGGCATAGTCAGTTAAGCATCTGACTCTTGGTTTTGGCTCAGGCCAAAATCCTGATCTTATGACCGAGAGATAGAGGCCCCCCATCCATCTCAGTGCCCAGCATGAAGTCTGCTTGATATTCTCTCTCTCTCCCTCTGCTTCTCCCCCAACTCGTGTGCATGCTCTCTCTAAAATAAATAAATAAATCTTTAAAAATGGCTATTATATTTGATTGTCCAAAATTATTATCTTTCATCTCTCTTAAGACAGGGAAAAGTATATAATGTATGTTTTTATGTTGAACATAGGTTACTACTCAATTAAACTAGATCATTGGGGCAGCCCGGGGGCTCAGCAGTTTAGCCCTGCCTTCAGCCCAGGGCGTGATCCTGGAGTCCCGGGATTGAGTCCCACGTTGGGCTCCCTGCATGGAGCCTGCTTCTCCCTCTGCCTGTGTCTCTGCCTCTCTCTCTCTCCCTCTCTCTCTCTCTCTCTCTGTCTCTCATGAATAAATAAATAAAATTTAAAAATAATACTAGATCATTGTCCTCCAATTTTATGTAGATTTAAATGATAAAATATTAGGCTTATGCAATATCAATGCAACAATGGAGTTGCTTTGCACATTCTCAGTTCCAGTCACTTTACAAATTGCACAAACTATATCTAATTAGCCATGAAATATAAGTGGGATGTTCATAGATATATAATAGATAATATATAATAGAATAATTTGATATTTCAAAGAATTGCTTCATCAATAAGAAAATACGTTTTTTAACTTTCTACATCCTCTCTTCATTTACTTTAACCAATAAAGGCTAATAACCAAACTCTTCTGAAGCATAGCACTACCTTATTCCTTTAGCCATAAGCCAATTTCATATTATTCAGATAATAAAGTTATTCTTCATAATTTCAGCCACCTCAAAAAAAGGTTTCCTTTTTCTGCTTAGAATTTTAATTATCGCCCATTGCATTTGTCTTTAATTATTTAGATTTACATTTTAAGAATGTGATAGGTGGAAATAAGAAATTGCTGAATTATATAAATGTATAGAGAGAACCCATCATAATATCTTGAGGATGGACAAAATACTGGAACACTTCTATTGTTAAAACTACCAAAGGTGGAAAATCCTACAGGTGGTTGTTATGCTGTAGGGGCTAAGGTTTGGAATCAAATGTTTTAACATGGCTAGTTCTTTTTTTTTTTTCCTTTTTTTTTTTTAAGATTTTATTTATTCATGAGAGACACAGAGAAGAGAGAGGCAGAGACACAGGCAGAAGGAGAAGCAGGCTCCCTCCAAGGAGCCGGAAGTGGGACTTGATCCTGGATCCCAGGATCACGCCTTGAGCTGAAGGCAGACCCTCAACTGCTGAGCCACCCAGGCATCCCATTAAAGCTAGTTCTCAAAGTACTTATCATAGAACCTCTGCAATATTATGTAATATATTTAATAGGAAACTTATTTAACTCCTTAATATATTCATCCACATTATGTTCATATTAATATTTGCAGAAGCAATGAGATCCTTTCTTCTGTATCTTAATACTTCCTTAAAAATGCATCTTTCTGTGTAATTATGACTCTAGAACCTGTTAGTGTTTACACACAAAAAACAAATAGAATAGTGGAAACTGCAAAATAGAATACAAACAGAAACAAATGAAGTAAACTGTATTTCAAGTAAATTACATAACTACCATAAAATTCATGGAAGAGTATTAACCCAAATGATTTTTAATCAGCTTGGATGGTATATCCTCGGGCTAAGAAAAATGAACTCTAAAAATATTGAACCCTATACTTAATACACAGAGTCATAGTTAGAAATTCTGAAACTACTTTTTGGATATTCAAAGATTGAGTGATTATGTAAATGTATTGTGGGTAATTGGAGCTTGGTTTCTCACTGTGGAGATGGAAGTTATAAATATAGAACAGGAGAAGGGTAGAATGAGCCTCTGCTGCTGGATTGGAATGGGAGGTGTCAGTGTGATCTCATGTGGTTATGCAGAAACACATACTGATACATATTCAGATACAAATGTGTCTAGTTGTAAATATAGATACATATAGTTTTAAATATAGATTGATGCATAGATTCAGATGTACACATATATGCATGTATGTGTACACATGTATGCAGACAGATAAATATATATGCAGCCTACACCAATGATTTTCCAGTGTCTATGAACTCAACTCATGCCCAAGTCATAGTTGGTACATTTTATTCATTGCTGAAAAGAACTGTTACTCCTTGGGGAAAGGCCAGATTACAGGCTTAGAGCAGCAAAAGTTCAAAATGAATCTGGAATATCTTATCTGGAAAGTAAGAAAGTGCTGAACTAAAAGGGACAAGCCAAAAGATAAAATAACCAGCTTGAAGGGTCTTCCCATCAGTATGGGGAATTGTGCCACAAATAAAGGGCTATGATGCACTGAGTAATTTAGAAATCTCTGACTCCACCATGATATAAAGAAATGGTGAGAAAGGAAAGCTCTTCTTCACAGTAGAAAGGCAAACATAAATAAATTTTTAAAAGAACTAATTAAGAAATCACTACTTTTTATACACTTGTAATAATTTTTTTTAACCAAGAATCATCATGAATACTAAAATTATAGTGTGAAAGTTTGAAGAGTATCAGTTTATCTGCATAAGATTAAAGCATCTTGTCCAAAAATAGTTGTGAAATACAAAAGAAACAAATAGTAAGTCTCCATTAAAGAAAACTCCCAGGCCTTACCTTAATCATGTGAATAAAATTAACATCACCAGTACTGAATTATACAAATTCCATGAGTTTCCTGACGTGATGCACTTTTAGAAAAAAGGAATGTACATTGAACTAAAATTCATATTAATGAGATTGAGCAAGCCTATATTGAGATTTTCTTAATATGAAATAGGTGCCATAGTATAAGAAATGCCTTCACTGCTTGTTTATGATTTATAATCTTACTTTCATATTATTGACCAAAAGTGCATAACTGGAATCTAAAAGTGAGGTAACATTAAAAAATCCAAATGTGTGTGTATATATGTAAGACATGAAACTAATTTAAAATAGTACCATTTTAGGAATCTAGATTAAAAAAATATTAATCCTTTGACTCTTCTCAAAACTTTTCTCTATGTCTGAAATTCTTACAGTTAAAAGAAAGCATTGTTAGAGAAAAAGAGAACATTTAACCTTAATGAAAGTTCAATACACTTACACACATATTTTTTTAAAATCTTTTAGTCATTTTTTATGATGAGAGTACTAATCCTTCCTTACCGTTTGCATTCTGACTAGTAAGTGATTCATCAGTTATTTTGAACTCATACTTTTCTTGGCAAAATCTTACTAAGTGAAGCCAACAGTAACTATTATATGCAGCTATTAACTTGATTACCAGCCATTCTCCTAGAACTGCAGGCTTTACCCTATATGGTCTACGTAACATAAAGCAACATTTGTATTCAGAAAATTGCTGTTGCATATAATGGATTATCATTTTACCAACCAGGCAATTATTCCTATGCTACTAGCCACTAAATGTTAAGATAATACCACATAGCTTTATATTTTGTTTTATCAGTAACCCATCATTGATAATACGCATGCCAATCTGAAGGGGCTAGGTTATACTATGGTAACAAAATTGCAACACTCTTGGTGATTTAAAAAAGCTTATGTTTAATTTTGATGAAAAAAAAACATAACTACCACAGTCTTTTTCTGAACATTGAGTGTCTTTCTTCCTTAGAATATGATGATGTCATCTTCATAGTGTTCTAATAGCTTATGTGTGTCCTTCAGTACACTTAACTAAAATCAATAGTCTTCATTGAGTGTTATTCCTTATGCATTAAAAATAATGAAGTTTTGAAAAAAGCACAATTACTGTTCCTTTTTTACATTATGACAAAAATGTAAGGTTAAATGTTAATGATTTTGATTGACTTATAATTGAATACTGTTTAATGTAATATTTAATTATACAGAGGATAAGCAGGATTTTTCTAGTTGAGTGGATTCTAAAATGTTTATATTCATGCATATAAATCAATCATTACTGTGTACAAATATAATGAATATGATTTATTTTTTTCTCATAATAAACACCCTCCCCTTTACCTTAGAAAGCAAGGCTAGTGAAGCATTTATAAATAGCCATATAAATCATAATATATATCTTAATGATATTACTCATGAGGTTTTCTATATGTGAAAACACTTGATATTGCTAATGATTATTTTTATTTATTTTTAAATTATTATTTACATTTAAGCTTGATATATTATAAATATTATCTTCCAGTAATGAATTAGTTTGCTAGAGCTGCCGTAACAAATACCACAGACTGAGTGTCTTAATCAACACAGAGCTGATCCTCACATTGTGAAGCCTGTAAGCCCAAGATCCAGATGTCAACAGGATTGGTTTCATTCTACAGGCCTCTCTCCTTGGCTTGTAGGTCCATTTTATTCCAGTGTTTCCACATGATCTTTCTCCTTAATATGTCTGTTTCTTGATCGCTTCCTTTTATAAAGATACTAGTCACATTGGATTAGGGCTAACCCTAATGACTTCATTTTGATCTAATTACCTCTCTAAAGGACTTCTCTCCAAAATTAGTCACATTTTCAGGCACTGGGGATCAGAACCTGATCATATCATTTTGAGGCAAACACAGTTCATCCCTTAATAGGTAACCAGAATTATTAGGTTTTGTTATTTTAACTAGAATGTATATTAATGAAGTTGGGCAAAGTATATTAGAATTTTACTACTATTAAATAGGTGCCATGTATAAGAAAAGTTCATTACTTATGGTTTACAATCTGATACAGGGATTTGTTGTAAGGAAAGATGTACCAAAGGATATTTGTTTTGTTTACCCCATGCTCCATTTCCCTCTTCTTCTTAGGGTAACATATGGGTCTTTTGTATCCTGCTTACTCATATGATTTTGGGGGTTCTATTTGTATTAGTGCCTGTTCCACTGGTATAAATTAATTTTATAAATTAGAGTAAGCACATAACAAATGCATACCATATACTTTTGATATATCAAGTGGCTGAGTTCTGAGACTAATTTTCTAACAGGAAAAGAAACAAAAAACAGAAAACTTCCCTAGGAATTAGTGCAGTGATAGAAAAGAATCCTTTCATTTTTATTTGTGGAGATGTGAGTTGTGATTCCAGAACCCCAGTTTGGGTCACCTGGAAGAAGACCCAAAGATATTAATTAGCCTAAAGAGAGATATGTTTTTGGTTGTTTTGTGGCCACAAACCAAAAAGCCTAAAAACGATGTACCAAAGGAAGTTTGGAAGGCCAGAGGTCTGAAACCTCTCAAGTTTGGAAGGCCAGAGGTCTGAAATCTAGCTGTAGGTTGAGCTGTGTTCCCTCCAGGGTTCCTGGCTCTAAAGGACTCTCCTTTCCTTGCCTTTTCCAGTTTTTGATGGGCATTGGCATTATGCTACATCTCTCTGCTTTATCTTTATATTACCTTTTCTATTTCTGCCTCTGACAAAAGTCTCTGTACTCCTTTTTTCTCAACAATATTTAAGATATAAATGCCATCTAGTGTTACATAAATTTAAGATATACAACATAAGGATTGATATATGTATATATTGTGAAACAGTTACCACAATAAGGTTAATTAACACATCCATCACCTCACATAGTGACTTTTTAAAAACATAACTCTTTCAAGGATACATGGGGTAGCATTTATGTCCCACCCAGATAATGCACGATAAACCCCTCCTCTCAAGAGCTTTAATTTAATTATAACTTTGGCATAGAAAATAATATCTAATCTTGCCATGTAAGTTAATATTCCAGGGTCTGGTCTAGGGATTGTGAAGTGAATATGAGAGGGGGTGCTTTTTAGTTTAACAAAATAGTTATATTAGTGACCATATGTAGAATAAGAAAAGAAAAGAAAGTAGTTTGGGGCAGATGGAAAGATTGGGCTATCATGCCATCTGAGTGAAGACCTCAGTTCAACCCACAGGAACATCTGAACATACAATATTCTTACAGGGTTCAAGGGTGAAGTAAAGAGACCGTGGCTCTCTAACCCTTCTCAAAGCTATTCAGTGGAGGCTTCTCCATGAATAACTTTAGATGAGTGATTCTTTCCAGCTGAGGAAAATGTCAATGTTGGCTGAGGACTTTGGTCAGTAGAACTCTCACTAGCTGGTAGAATAATCTTTTTATTTTTGAAGAGGGAAATGTTAGCAGTATTTCAACATGTGCACTAAAGTGTAAAATCATGGAGAAATGTGTTGCTGAAAAACAGAGAGTAACTGAGAAAGACAAATTTGTCAAGCAATAGATCCAAATTCATTCAAACTAATCTGGATCCTTGAAACTCTTCGATTCTGAAAGCAATTTAAACTTTCTTGGTACAAAACGTAACTTATGGTCCACATAAAATGTGTTTATTTCATCTGCAACTAATGTGTCAAAAATATTAGGAAAACATGCAAAAATATGTATATTACAAAGCTAAGTAATAAGAACTTTAGGAAATGTATAAAAAGTTTCGTTACTACAGAAATCAGGACAGTTGTGGAGATGATGTTTCAGTTGCTGCCTGAAATCCTCTACTTGATGGTATTTTCATATTATGGCTACAGGTAATAAAATTCCTCAAGGTTACCTGTAGATCAGTGAGGACTCCAACAATTTACCTTGTGTAGTAAGCATCATTGTTTTATGAGTGCTTATTAGAAATCGAAATTCTTGATCTCCACCTATGTCTGAATCAGAATCTCAGCTGAAGGCCAGGAATCAGTATTTTAACAAGCTCTCAGATTACTTTCACTGATAGTTGGTATATCAGGTTTGCTTTTGGTTTTTATAACATATAAGAGGCATATTGTGGTATCTAACTGTGGTTTAATTTGAATTTCCCTAGTGATCAATTAGGGATTATTTTATGTCCTTATTTGGTAATACATTTCTCCAAAGTAGTTGCCCATTTTTTAATTGGGTTATTTGTGTTTGACCTAATAATATATTCTAGGATCAAGACACATAACAGATATATGATTTAGAAATATTTTCTCCCAGTCTCTGGCTTTTCTTTTATTTCCTTAACATAGTGTTTTAAAGAACAAGAAGTGCTTAATTTTGATAAAGTCCAATGTATTAATTTTTCTCTTATGAATTATACCTTTGGTGTCATATCTGAGAATATTCTTTTTTAATGCAGTCGAGTATCCCACATTTGGGGAAATCGCAGGGGTCAGCACATCCTCAGTGCAATGGATAAGCCTCATCCTCGGAAAACAACCTTCGTGATCATGGTATCTCCCCTGCCAGGTAAGTATTCTGAGAAAATTTTCTAAACACAAGAAGAAAAAAATAAACACAAGATAAAAAAATAAACACAAGATCAAAAAGATTTCTCCCTACATTTCCTTCTAAAATTTGTATAGTTTTATGTATAAATCGCTGATCAATTCTGAGTTACTTTTGTCTATAATAAGAAGTATTGATTATGGCTTATTTTTTAGAATGTGAATAATTCATTGTTCCGCAAATCGTATGTTCTAAATGCCTCCACTTGTGAATTGGTGTTGCACCTTGTCTCAGAATCAATTGGCCACATATAAATAGGTCTGCTTATGGAGGCACTATTCCTTTTTAACATGTAAAAAACATTCTGTGGTGCCCAAGTGACTCAGTCAGTTGAGCATCTGACTCTTGTTTCGGCTTGGGTCATGATCGCAGGATCCTGGGATCTGCCCTTCATTGAGCTCCATGCTGAGCTGGGAGTCTGCTTAAGATTCTGTGTCTTCTTATCCCTCTACCCTTCCCTCCCCACTCTCTCTTTCTCTCTCTCAAATAAATAAATATATCTTTTAAGAAAACGCACACACTTTCCTAACTCTCAAGTAGTACAAAAATAGGCCACAATATAGATTAGGCCTACTGAACATAGTATAACTGACAAACAAAAATTGTATCTATTAAATTGTTTAAGTTGATTATTTGATGTACATGTATATTGTGTTGTAGTCACCACAATCAATTTAGTTAATATATCCATCACCTCACATAGTTATCATTTCTTTTCTTTTTTGGGGGACCGGGGAGCGGGTGAGAACACTTTGGATCTATCTTCTTAGCAAATTCCAGATATACAGTGCAGTATTGTTAATTAAAGTCGTATCACTATGCCTTGTTCTCCAGAACTTCATCTTGCATTACTGAAATTTTGTCCTCCTTGATCAACATCTCCCCATTTCTCCATCCTCCCCAACCCCTGGCTACCACTGTTCTACTCTTTGTTCTATGAATATGACTGTTTTAGATTCTGCATAGAAGTGTAATTATTGCAGTATTATCTTTCTGTGTCTGGCTTTTTTTTTTTTTTTTTTTTTTTTTTTTTAGTGTATTGTCCCCAGGTTTATTCATGTTGCAAAAGCAGGATTTACTTCTTTTTCAGCCTGAATAATATTCAAGTGCATGTGTGTATGAGACAGAGATCAATTGATGGCCATTTAATTTGTTTCCATATTTGGTTATTGTCAATAACACTGCAGTGAACATGAGAGTGCAGGTAAATCTTTGAGATACTGATTTAATTTATTTTGGTTGTAAACCCAGAAGTAGGATTGCTGTATCATCTGGTAGTAATGTTTCTAATTTTTTGAGAAAACTTTATACTGTTTCCATAATGGCTGTACCAGTTGCCATTCTCATCAGCTGTGTACAAAGTTCAGTTTCTCCACATCTAAATGCTTTTTCTGCAACTATGTAGATAATCATATGCATTTTTTTCTTTCATTTTCTTAATGTAGTATATCACATTGATTGATTTGTGTATGTTGATTTATTCTTGCATCTTTAGGATAAGGATGTTATTGATGTTGTGTGATCTTTTTAAAGTGCTGTAAATTTGGATTTTTGTGTTAGTGTGCATCAGGGGTATTACCCTGTAGTTTGCTTTTCTTGTGTTGTCTTTTCCTGGTTTTGGTATAAGGGTAATGCTAGCCTCATAAAATGAGTTTGAAAGTGTTCTCTCTTTTTTTGTTATTTGGAAAGGTTAAGATGGATTGGCAATAATTATTTGAATGTTTGGTAGAATTTCCCTGTAAAGATATCTGATCCTGGACTTTTTTGGGGGGTAGTTTTTTGATTACTGATTCAGTGTTACTATTTGTTATTGTTCTGTTCAGGCTTTCTATTCCTTCTTGATTCAAGATTGGTAGATTGCATGTCTCTAGGAATTTATGCATTATATCTAGTTTATCCGGTTGTTAGTTGGCATAATAATAGCTCATTACTAGTCCTTTAAGGTCTTTTATTTCCTGAGTCTTCCATGATAATATTTTTAATACCTAAATTATTTATTTGAATCTTCTCTCTTTTCTTCTTAGTGTATTAAGGGTTTATTGCTTTATCTTTTCAAAAAACAAATCAGTTTTGTTGATTTTTAAATATTGTTAATGTTTTTACTTTTGTTTTTCCATTCTTTATTCTATTTGTTTCTTCTCTGATATTTATTTCCTGCTTCTGCTAACTTTGGGGTAAGTGTGTTCTTCTTTTCCTAACCCATGAGATGTAAACTTAGGTGAGGGCTTGTGAATGTTTATATGCAAAATGTCAAATATATCTCTGTGAATATTAAAGACAACTTCTGAAGTCTATTGTATTCATGACCTTTCATTAAATATATTAATTTCCTCTTTTCCTTAAGAGTACTAATTTAGTCTGACTTTCCTTTTTGTTAAAATATGACCCCAGCTTCTACTTAGATTCTCCTGATCATTTGACCACATCATTTTCACCATAGGACTCAAATTGTTACCCTTCCTTTGACAACATATTGAAGGAAACTGAGGATAAAATGTTAGAGTTTCTAACCCTCTATTTTAGAGAACACTTTGATAATATGATTGAACTGCCTAGAAGTAATATATATTTATCATAGTACTTAACTTGTTTTTATCTCTTGAAAGAAGGTATATTTTTCCTGTCAGAATCACACATTAGATATGTCAAGCCATTGATAGAATTAAAAAAATCATTTCGACTAAATATAAGTAGAAGTATTTTCCTCTGAAGAAAAAAAAAGACTAAAATCCATGATAAATTCGAACAAATAATGCAAGCAGAAAAAGTCATTCACTTTTCTCTTTTTTATAACCTATAATTAAGTGATGTGAACTCTGGATAATCAATTGATTGGGAGACTACTATAATCATCATGCCTTAGCTTTTCCTCCTCCTACTCAAATAATTAATACTCTTGAAACAAAAGCAGGACACTGCAATGATGATTTCAAATATTCTTCTATTGTTAAGATACCTACTATAGCATAAAAATGATGAACAAAGCATGTAATTGAATTTGAATCTCTTATTTTTTGTATTGTACAGAAGCAAGTATTTAAATTTGAAACTAGAAATTTCTCATATCATTCACATGTAAAATGTTGCTTTTCATTTAAAATTGAACTATTCTGTATAACATTTCTAAATATTGTCAGTTGTTTTTCTTTTAATATTTATATTGACACACATAATTAGGTTATTAGCCTTTTACATTTGAATATAATTGGCTGTATTTTGCTTAATTCAATTGTTCAGACAGCTTTAAATAATTGTATATTTTTTATTTTGCTTAAATATTTTATTTGAGAGAGAGAACATAAGAGAGGGAGCATGAGCAGGGGAGAGTGTTAGAGGGAGAGGAAGAAGCAGATTCCCTGCTGGGCATGGAGCCCCATGTGGGACTTAGTCCCTGGGATCATGACCTGAGCCAAAGGCAGATGCTTGGGCAGTCTGTGTGGCTCGGCAGTTTAAATGGATGATGAATTCATGAGAGGTAGGAAGATGCAAGGTTCACTGAAAGACTTCTAATAGATTAAAAAACAAAACTCAGTGAGGAAGCTGCAGGAGAGGCCTTGTGACACTGGATCCTGGGCAGTTGTCTCTGTGCCTTGATGTGTACTTCCTTTTAATTCAACACACGTGAAAGCAACAGAATTGAAGGTTTGTCAAGAGTCTTTAGGCTTCTAGAACATATATCTAAGTATCAAACATGTAGGGCTTGCTAGAGTTAGAAGCCCTTTGTTTCACTTAAAAAATATACCAAGTACCTACCATTTGTCAAGGCACTAAGAAAAATGCACAAAAATTTTGTTTTGTCTTAAAGGGCTGGGGACAATAAATCAATCAGTAAGCTATGTAATGTGTTAGATGCTAAGTTTAGTGAAGAAAAGAGTTAAAAGAATAAAGAGTGATAGGAAGGATAGATGTGAGAAATTGGCTTTTTAGCAGATTGATTAAAGAAATCTTCCCTAAGGTAACATGGAAAGCAAAATAGTTGAAGAAGGTGAGGTAGAAGTCATGCACAAACTCTAGGATCAGATGTTTCTAGAGAGAACATCAAATACAAAGTTACTTCGGCAGAGACTTCCCTGGTAAATTTGAAGAATGTGTGTGAGGCCTACACATCAGACCTGAGTGAACAAGAGAGTGGTTAAAAGTAAAGTTGGACAGGTAATGGGAGTGTCAATTTCTCTGAAGACTTGTAGCCTTTGCAACAGATTGGGCTACTAACCTTGGAAAAAGTGATACTGCAATGACAGTGATTGAATTTCAAACTAGCCTAGAAGAAAGGATATTTAGAATCTTGTTGAATTTAATTAACATCGAAGATGTAGAATCTAGGACCAGGAAATCTAAGTTTTAGAAAACAAAATATTATAGTTACTGTTAATGTCCACTGTACATGTCTTCCTGCTGGTATATCCTTGTGCACCCCTCCCAAGAAGCATTCTTAATATGAACTGGGTGTTTATTATTTATCTATATTTTAAGATATACTTATAACATAAACAACATATACAATTTTTAAACTTTTTTAAACTTCACATATGTTCTATGATTTTAACCCTCATTTCTATATATGTAATATATATATATATAATATTCATTTTCATTTTTCCTGAGGATTCTAATTTTTGAACACACCACAGGTTATTTACTTATACCTCTGTTGAGGGGCATTTAGTTTATTTCTAGTTTTCCTCTATTATGAATGATGTTGATATGGACTCTTTTTTTTTTTTTTTTTCAATTTCGTATCATCTCTTTGTTTCCGAGTGCAAGAATTTCTCTAAGGTATGTATCTATGAGTGTTTATTGTTAAGTCATAAGGACATGTGCACATGTGCATTTTTAAACTTACCAACATTCATTTCACCAATATACTCTACATTGTAGGACAGATCTACTTTTCTCAATCAGTTTTTCTGAATAGGCTCAAGATTATAAATAGAGGGGACAATTTTACAGTTTTCTTAACTGCCCCGTGCATAGCTTAAACATTATCATTCCTGGCCATTGCCCACCAAGCGTTTACCACATCTTCAGTTAGACGTCTACTTTTTTGAGATTTCAGATGCCTATTTAATGAATGTGTGTTACAATTCTTTAGTTTTTGTATGAGTATAACCCATCTGCCTAAACATCTGGTTTGTCCCATAATGTGTGGAGAACACACCAGTTTGCTATATTTTGAAATATTCCCTAGATCGTTGTTGGCAAATTTTTCTTGGAGATTTTTTTAAGTTGAGCATAATTGACATATAATATTTTGTTAGTTTCAGGTGTATAACAAAGTGATTTGATAATTATATGTATTACAAACACTTACCATGTGGTTACCACTTGTCATCAGATAAATTCATTAAAATATTATTGATTATAGTCATGCAGTATTCTTCATCTCCATGACTTACTTATTTTATAACTGAAAGTGTGTAACTCTTAATCCCCTTCACCTGTTTCACCCATCCTCCTACTCTCCTCTTCTCTGGCAACCACTAGTTTGTTCACTGTACTTATGAGTCTCTTTCTCTTTGTTATCTGTTCATTTGCTTCGATTTTTTTTTTTTTAGATTCCACATATTAGTGGAATCAAAAGGTATTTGTCTTTGTCTGACTTATTCTGCTTAGTATAATATGCCCTAGGTCGATCCATGTTGTTGCAAATGGCAAGATTTCATTTTCTTGAATGGTTGAGTAATATTCCATTGTATATATACCACATCTTCTTTATCCATTCATTTATGGATGGACACTTAGATTACTTCCATATCTTGGCTATTGTAAATGATGCTGCAATAAGCATAGAGATGAATATTTTTTGAATTACTGTTTTAGTTATCTTTAGGTGGTGATTCTAAATGTAGTCTACCTCTGATGAACTTTGGGTTTATCAATTTATCTGTCTCCTCTGCTGCTCTTTTGGCTGCCTGTTTGGTGTCGCTGGCTCTATCAGTTCTCTTTTCTTCATTCTTATATTACCTATGTATAGATTCACCTATTTTATTAAATCCCTCATGTAAATGCAACATTAATTTTAGTCAAATGCTATTCCTTTAAGATCATATGATACTTATAGAAAGATAATCTATTTTATTGTTTTATTTTATATTGCCCCTAGTAGTGACTAATTTTATATGGCAAATAAAATCCAAAGTATTTTGCCAGATGATTTTATTTTCCTTAAGAAGATAGATCAGAAGAAATAGAATAAATCTGTATGCAGGTTATCCAAGGTGGTAGATGAGTATTTGATCTAAAACAACTTTCTGAGATTTGTGAAATACCTGAAGGAAAAGGTATTTCAAGAGCTCTTTAATATTCAAGCCTAAACCTGACTTGAAGAGATTTGTGATAGTCTAGTCAGGATGGAAAATATTTTACATATGTAGTATTTGGAAGATTCAAAATTGGGAAAGTTTAAATTTACTTAACAAAGAAAATGTTAAATCACATGTGCCTGAGATGGTGATTTGAGAAAAAGGAAGACAAGATCATGGAATAGATAGATAGACCTGAAGAACTTGGTTAAATCACATTTTAGGACCAGTAAATAGAGGAAATTACTTTTAAAAGGAGTGAGTAGAGTTGAGACCCTCAAATTTTTAAACCTGCTTTACTTTGCTTCTGATAAGCATATAAAAAATCAATTTCTATGAATAAAGAGAATGCATCCTAATAACACTTTCCAGAAAATCCTTATCGCCAGATCCAGAATTGTTTTAATTTTTAATGCCAGCGTCGTGGCAGCAACTGAGATAAATAATCTGTTGTGGAAATTTCAATGAATATTTATAGCCAAGTATTAGATAGTCTGAGTAGACTTCTGGTTTCAGATACTCACTGTTACTGTAGTCAATAGATTATAATTGGAGCTGTCTACTGAATAGCATATGCATATTTCATGCCATCATTTCCTTCTCTGTGTATTAAGTGTGAGGCTTTGCCAGCACATAAATTACATTCATTACTGTGAAGATAGTAGATAGGTTTGAAGCCGTTTGACAAACAATAGAGCCCATTTTCTTACTATGAATTAAGACCTAACCAGGTAATCATCAATTCTCAATACCAAAGGCAACAGATACAATCAACAATATCAGTAATGAAATTTCTTTTAAACAGTCTAGAGTTTTATCTTCTCTTATTTTGTTAAAAAAAAGTTAGTCTTATCATTGGCATTTGCCTAGTACTATGATGACAAGAATAGAAGAGATCTTATATACTGTGCTTCCCTGCATACAAAATCCTTTTAGTAAGTTTTGAATCTGAACATTTAAACAAGAAAAGAACATTGATATCTATGTAGATTACATATTAATCATAATTGCATTGCTATTTTAAAACTAGTTTTATAAAATGGATTGTAGGTATAAGTTATCAAGTAGATTCATGTTCTTCACATTTTATGTAAGAGCTAATATAGGAAAACTGTTAGAAGCATCTCCTTTAGCAGTGATATTACCAAGATCGGAAACTAGAAAACTTTCTCAAAAGGAACTGTATAGTTCTACTTTAAAAATCTATTTTGTATTGGTTTTTTAATAGTACCATTTATTTTATATTTGTATTAGCTTCCTATTTCTGTTCTAACAAATTATGGCAAAGTTAGTGGCTTAAAATAACACAAAAATATTGTCTTACAGATCTTGAGGTCAGAAGTCAGAGATGAGTCTTATGGAGCTAAAATCAAGATGTTGGCTGGGCTGCATTCTTTCTAAAAGATCCAGCAGAAAATTAGGGTTCAGAAGCTACTTGTATTCCTTGGTTCCTGACCCCTTCCTCTATCTTCATACTCTATCCTTCCATTCCAGCCTTTGCCTCCTTTGTCATAACTACTTTTTTCGGACTCTGACATGCTTGTTTTTGGTTTCTGTATTTTGCTTTGTTTTTGTTTTTGTTTTTGTTTTTATAGAAACCCATTGTGATCACAGTGGTTTCACATCACATCCACTCAGATGATTCAGGATAATCTCCCATAATTCTTAATCACATTTGCAAATTTCCTTTTGGTATGAAGTAACATGTTAGGATTGTAAGGATTAAGTCAGAAACATTTGAGGGGGCTGTTATGCCATCTACTATAGTATCTGGGATCATTCCAGCATTTCATGACAACTGGCAATGTGTGTGTGTGTGAATGTGCCCGTGTGTGTGTGCATACGTAGCAGAAGCAGTACGTCACATCTGTCAGCAGGTATTCATTGAGGTCGATAGGTGTATTATTATTCATAATCCTAAGAAAGGGTTAACTTTTCACAAAGAATAAAATGTCTCCTTGTCATTTGTTGCAAAGGAAAGACTGACAATTAAGCAATACTTTATTTTTCAATCTAATAGATAGGGTTATTTTTAATGTTTTGTGGATGTGTCTCTTTTATTCATTGTAAAGAGTGAATTTTCTGTTATTTCACTGAAGCGCTGCCTCTCAACTATATCTAGGAACAAATTATTACTTCTAAATAGTAATGGCTCTTACCTTCAGAACTAGAATTTTCTTGGTTTGAATTTCTGTTCTCTTTCTCTAATTTGCAGCCCCAAATGATCCAGTTTTGGAAAGTGCTCAAAGTCTCTAATTTGAAGTTGGTCCCTTAATATTATTTTTACTAAAATCTTTGCAACTACTTAAAACCTACTGCAAAGCAAACTTTGGAAGTAATATTAATCTCTGTTCTTTTAGGACTATCTCAGTTGCTTCTCAAGAAGTTCTTTCGGGAGATTTAGGAACTTCCAACAAGGCAGATATCCAAAGCAGTCTTACTCATTGGTTGTTTATATTCTCATTTTTTAAAGTGAGGTAAACATACTTCACTAAGTTTTACTCTTCAGATACACTGTATTTTGCCTTCAGACTGCTTCTCATTTCAACGTAAATCTTCCTTGCATGTTTCCAAATTTGAGTGATCTGGAATGAGTATTACCTTTTATTTTACTACAAATGGACCTGTAGTTTTTTCTTTAAAGACTGATTGATTTCACCTTAAATAAGAGTTTTGTACCAATTGCCTTTCTCATGAAAGGAGTTCTTGCAGTTTACTGCAATTTAATGGTATCTGTTTTCCTTTCTTCCTTCAAATTCAGGATATCACTGAATTTGACAAGAGAAAAATCTCGCTGTTTTGAGAAAGAAATAGCAAAGATTGTAAAGAGTAAGCCCCCGTCTCCCCTGCAAAAGATAAAACCGTGAATTTTATTGGTTAAAATAAATTGCTAAGAAACATTGATAATTCTTTTAAGAATCTGGGCCAAAGAAAGTATAAGAGAGGGAATTATGAAGAAGTGGGGTGGAGCTGTGAAGGAATAGTGTGGGGAAGCTGTGTTTCTTTGTTTGGCTATTTGACATTGTTTTAATTCAATTGGTCTTTTTTAATTTTGTGCTTGATTTGTATTGTTACACTGTATTTTTGGGTGAGGGAGATATAAATCATGTTTCAATTAGAATTAATGACAAACTAGATGAATAAATTATTCTTAAATAATATCTGTAGAAATGAATAACACAAAACCACATAAACTCAGAAAATGTATTGTTATTTATTATTAGCATCACATGAAAAGTGGATTCAATGAGTTTCCTAAGGAGATTAGTGGAAATGGGACAGGATCCTGCGAGAAGTCGAATTAACTGACCTCCATATTTCTGTCACAACTCTAAAATAAATGAGCAGACAGCAGTACAGAAACTTCCCCGGGGATCAGAGTCCCACCAAAGTTGGAAGTCTTTGGAACCAGTCTGCCTCTCAAAAGCTAATGAGATCATCCCTTATAGAACCGATAAATAATCAACACGGGACAATTAATATTTATAAATGTTACAAACGCAGAAAATAGTGTATCTGTCATCTTGCATTTCCACAATAAAATACTTTATTACTAATTCCTAATCAGTAAGAGGGTGACCAATCATCAGATTGACCCAGGACTGTTCCAGTATTAAGACTGAAAGTAATCATATAAAAATTATAATTATATTATGTATATCATATTATATAATTAAAATTTAAATAATTCGCATAGGTAAACTTTATAATTTTTTATCGCTCTGAATCATTGAAGTCCCCAATTTATAATCTCAAATGTTGCAGATAATTTCTTGAGCTTACCAATGTCTAACCCTGGGTCCAAATCTCTGAAACAAACTTGTATTGTTGTCACTTTCATCCAAGGGAGTAAATAATGAGTTTCCTAGGGATATGATTGCATATGGAAATATTATTTTTATGTCTTCTAGTGCATTGTTGGAATAAAAACAGAAACAAAAACAAAAACAGAAGAAGGAGAGAGAGTGAGAGGCTGGAAGCAGGTTGGTGTGCTAGACTGTATCATGATGAAGAACAGGGATTGTGAGAATGAAACATTTTTTTTCCAAGCATTTTGTGTCTGTGGCAGCGTCACCCTGATTCATACTGCTATCGTGGTGAAGAAGGTGACCTGAAGGCACATTTGTGATGCATTGGCTGTGCTAATTTGGAACTTCTTTGCCTGGGATGCAGTAATGATATAGAGTTACAGTGACTTGGAGTGCCTTAGAGATCCCACCGTAGAAAAATGGATATCATTTGAGTCTTGGATGCACTCATCCAATTTTTCTATTGTTCATTAAGCAGCACTGGTGGTGAGTTATAGGGAGAAAGTCTATAAATATTAATATCTTATGTCATTACAAGTAGTAGTTTCCAGTTTATTATTCTCAAATATTTTCTAGAACTGGAATTCTAGTAAAGTTAAAAAATTGTTCAGCTATAGCAGCATTGGAAAAATAGATTAAATCAGATGATTTTCACCAGTAACAACCGAAGTTGCTTTACAATGAATTACATTTTTTAGCCTTTGTTTTAATTAACTCCTTGCTGAATGTACAGCACAGTAGAGTGTAAAATACCGTGACTTTTGAAGTCAAACAGGCTCAAATTCAAAAACTGACTTTCCAATTCAGTATTTTAAGCAATGCTATCATTTCCCTAAGCCTCAGTTTCCTTAATTGAAAAATGTGGGCAATTATTCTTAGGATTTACTTTGAAGATTGCATGAAAACATATATTAGGCATAAAGCATGCACCAAGTGCTCACATTTTACTTTTCAAATCTGTTCTAAACTCAAACAGAGAAGGATCATCTGCTTACTAAATATGTGAATTTACTGAGGTTGCGAGATTCCTCTTGCTTAGGTGGAGATAGAAAGTGTTTCCCCCCTTAAAACATGAGGCAAAAGGGAGAGAGCAAAGTAGTCCTATTCCACGAGATGATTGCTGATTGTCCTACCTTATCATAAGTATTTTCCTCACTCCAAGACCTAGATCCTTAGGGCTGGAATAAATGAGGTTGTAATTTTCACGACCTTCTAACTTACATGATTTAGTCAAAGGGCATACAAGCCTGGGCACTGGGTAACCACACCAGCATATCTGTCTCCACATATAGCTCATTTATGCCCATCTTTAATTCCTGCACATTTCATTTCACCTCACTTTTCAGTGCCAGCTGATGTACAATGATCCTAGAAATATTGTACAGGTGTAATTGGACCCACTGTGCACTCATAATGAGAATTTTAGAAATGATGGGACACCTGGGTGGCTCAGAGGTTAAGCGTCTGCCTTTGGCCCAGGGCGTGATCCTGGAGTCTCAGGATCTAGTCCTGCATCCGACTTCCTGCATGGAGCCTGCTTCTCCCTCTGCCTGGGTCTCTGCCTCTCTCTCTGTGTGTGTCTCTCATGAATAAATAAATAAAATCTTAAAAAAAAAAAGAAAGAGAATTTTAGAAATGAAATTCAATATTGGAAAAAAACTATAGGTCAACATAGAAAAATACTTATTTGTGCCTTTCATGAATATCTTTCAGTCTTTTCTATTTCCACATCAGCTGGCCATGAAAAACCAAAAGTCTTCAAAAGGCAGAAGCATATTCTTATATTGATTTCTTATCTTTCACAGAGTTATGTCTCCTATTTGAATACTGATTTATAAAGCTGGAATCCTTCCCATTTGTATCATGTTTCCTTCTGCCTTAGACTTTCCATTCTTCTGTCTCTTCCCATCTCCCTGGCTTCTCTTAAAATCTGGATAAATGTTCAATTTTTAAGAATATATGAATATTGATTCTTTTAAAATTGTGTGAATAGGGGCACTTAGGTAGCTCAATCGGTTAAGCGTCTGCCTTTGGCTCAGGTCATGATCACAGGATCCTGAGATCGAGTCCCATGTCAGGCTCTCTGCTTAGTAGGAGCCTGCCTGCTGCTCCCCTTGCTGTGCTCACTCATGCATGCACACATTCTCTCTCTCAAGTAAAATCTTTAAAGAAAAATCTAAAAACTGTGTGAATATATTAAAAAATCCCATGCTTTCAAGTGGAAGAGACAGTACCTAATTTGTGAATATCTCATTTTTGTCTCCAAGATTTCTTGGCCTCCCTTATGTGAAACATAGAAAATTCCACTGGTAAGTTTTTAGTCTTTTCTCTAAAATATAGCAGAGATATGCTTCATATAAAGTTATCCTAGGGATCCCTGGGTGGCTCAGCAGGTTAATGCCTGCCTTTGGCTCAGGGCATGATCCTGGAGTTCCGGGATCAAGTCCCACATCAGGGTCCCTGCATGGAGCCTCTTTTCCCTCTGCCTGTGTCTCTGCCTCTCTGTGTCTCTCATGAATAAATAAATAAAATCTTAAAAAATAAATAAATATTTAAAATAACATACGTACATACATACATACATAAATAAGTTATCATTTATGTATGAGATTTATCTATCTATGTAGATAGATTTATCTATTATTAGATCTCAGTTGCAGGCGAAGGGCTTGTATCCTAAACTATAATATTGGATAAAAGAAAAAAGAAAAAAATCTCAATATTCAGATTTGGAGTAGTCTAATGGTAATAGGCTCATCTCACTCTCTATCCTCTTGATGTCATTTTCTTAATCAATGATACAATCTTTTTACAGTGTCACCAAGCATGGAATGATGGTACATCTGCTTTCCCCAAAGGATGCTAATATTACATTAGCAAATTGACTAACTTTTGGGTGTGTTTGATTGTCATTCTTTTATACATGTAGTACTTAATGGCTACTACAAGCTATTTTATTAAACAGTTTCTTATACCAGGTGTTTCATCCTTCTCTTGACTTTGAAACAGCTATTGTATTCACTTTTGAGTTCACCTTTTCATAGCATTTTGTTTTGCTAGATTGTTTTTTTCTTTTACTGTCTCATTTACTTTCTTATCTTTCTTCTGATTAATGATTACTTACTTTGTCTTACTTGAATTTTACTTATTTATTTTTTAAAGGTTTTGTTTATTTGAGAGACAGCAAGAACACATGCAAGCAGAGGAGGAGGGAGAGAGGCAAACAGACTCTGTGCTAAGTGCAGAGCCCAACATAGGGCTTGATCCCAGAACCCTGAGATCATGAATGAGCCAAAACCAAAAGTCTGAGGCTTAACTGACTGAGCCACTCAGGCACCCTGAACTTTATTTTTTAAAGCATTGTAGTTTTCTGATTTCTTTAAGTCTACAATTTTCCTGAAATAAAATATTTCTATTTTTAGAAACCTCCTTTCCAGAAGGTATTATATATTTAATGTTACTACCATTGAATACCATATATAATGCTTCTATTGATAAAAAATAGTAATTTTACTGTTTAAAATAGTCAAAATTCAAATGTTATTTTGATTAGTTTTTTAAAAGATTTTTATTTATTTATTCATGACAGACACAGAGAGAGAAGCAGAAACATAGGCAGAGGGAGAAGTTGGCTCCTCACAGGGAACCCAATGCAGGACTAGATCCCCAGGCCCAGGATCACGCCCTGAGCCAAAGGCAGAAGCTCAGCTGAGCCATCCAGGAGTCCCTATTTTGACTAATTTATTGTCGTTTTTATATCTACTTTATTGTTGATTTTTATGGCAGAAACAGAGAACTTTAATTTTTCAAAATTTTAATTTTTAATTTTTCAAAATTTTAATTTTTCAAAAATCTACATAAAGTACACACAACACTTTAGAATATTTGCAGACTGGGATCCCTGGGTGGCGCAGTGGTTTGGCGCCTGCCTTTGGCCCAGGACGCAATCCTGAAGACCCGGGATCGAATCCCACGTCGGGCTCCCGGTGCATGGAGCCTGCTTCTCCCTCTGCCTGTGTCTCTGCCTCTCTCTCTCTCTCTCTCTGTGACTATCATAAATAAATAAAAATAAAAATAAAAAAGAATATGTGCAGACTGAAAAAATACTTACATAGTTTCAGCAGGAGAGATTTTGGGATAGAAAATGCCTGGGAAAAATCACTTCATGCTCACATCAGTTGCTCACCAGGATGAAATCAGTTTGCTGGATAACTTGGGGAAGAACAGATTCTAAACATTGTTTTCACATGAGACTTCAGCAAAAAGTATTTAAGGGAAAAATATAGTAATTGTGGCACAACTTTAAACTTTTGTTTTTTCTTTTACCACGGTTCCAGTTATAAAATTTTTAAGTAATTTAATATTTTCTTGGTATATTCTCCAATAAATATCTAAATATGGTAACATAAATAATCTGAGTTCATCTTCCTTGTTTATTTAAAGAATATGAATTATTTCATAAAGTTATAGAATATTGTCAGATTGGAAGAAAAAAGAGACTCAGAATGTTCTTTTTGTAGTTTTTTTCCTTTGAAGTTGTTGACATATATTACAAAAAATCGAAGTTGGTTTTCATCCTTTTCAGTGTCTACAATTGTAATTACAATTGCTATAACCCTAACTTTACAAATGGGGAAAATGTCAAGAAGAGGTTAAGTAACTTGCCCGAGAGTGTATCTAGTATGCCTGATAGTCTGATGTCAGAACTCAGTAATTTTTTACACATCCTCTATAATGCTAAAATATATGCCTTATTACATTGAGAAGTTTAAAAACAGAAAGTAAGTCTGAGCGCATTTCTCCAGCTTGTTGTGGAAACTATAAAATAGCCAGAGATCTAAAAAGCCAATTGATGGTTATAAGAATTGGAGTAGGAGCCCAGAATTACTTTGTTTTTTCTTTCTTTTGATCTGTATTATACTCATATACAAATTGGAGACATTGCACATTTTATACCATAAACACAACATAGGTTGCATGACTAATGAACAGTGTCCTGAAAGGAAGTCATTCTCATTTCTCATTTCACCTCGTCTAAGAAAAGATGTCTCTCTCTCTCTTTCTCTCTCATTCTCTCTCTAAAATGTGCATATGCGTTTATATATGTGTATATATATGTGTGTGTATATTCTCATATTCACATATACATGCACTTATGTACTCATATTACATATTCAAGTGCATATACATACATACTTATAAATTTATATATGTAGTGTATATAATGTATTTATGTATCTATGGACATTTAGACTTATTTTCCGACATAGGTAATTGTCACTAAAATTGAGAATAGGAAATATGTGTGTGTGTGCTTATTAGTATTTTTTCATATTTAATCCTCACTCTCTTACCATCTATCCCTATTCTTATGAAGTGGGTTCATTTTGTTATCTATGAGGGTTTTCTGTGTGAGCTAAACAAAGACAACTCCAAGTTAAATTTTTCCAATTAAGCAATGTTCACAGTCTTTGATTTTATTTGTCTAATCTCTAATACAAATCATATAACAAAATTATATGTCTCATTTTTATTATGGCGATTATACAATCTTTATTTTAAAGGTGTTAGTGATGACAAAATTAATCTATGTATTTGCTCCAAATGGTTTTATTTGTAACTTGAAAAAACAATTATGAAGTATATATAACAATGTAGAATAATAATACTTATGCAATGATAGTCTGAAAACTCAGAAAAAAAACCAACAAGATTAATGGATCACTGGGTGAGGTAAAGGATGATCCACAGTTACATTAGATAACAATATGAGTAGAGCAATAATTTAAAAGACAGCCTAGTGTAAGAAAAGGTAGTCAAATAGAACAAATGAAGAATTCAGGAATAGTCTCACATGTATGATAATGATAGCAGTGACAACAAAATAAAGGAAAACATGGATGGGTTAATAAATAATATAGGATTAATTGGTGCATCATTTGGTAAGCATATTCACACAGACTTTCAGGTCACACAAAAATTGCATCCTTAGGTCCTTATATGCTCCACACACACACACACACACACACACACACACAATCTTGAGATAATAAATAATTAAATGTGAAAATAAAAATACAAAATAAGTCAGTAAACAATCTAAGGTACCTCTATGTGTATGCTTTCTAAACATAATGCAAATAATACAAATTTTAAATAACATTAAGAATGCAGTAAACAATTGAAAGACTAAACAAGAAAATTATATAATACATATCAGAAATGTTTCATTTCCCTAAAACAAAAAATATAAAATCAAAATAAGCAAGATCACCTTCATATTAAAAAATCAAATTACATCAATAGAATTAACAAGAGAAAAATAAGTATTCCCAATAAACAATGTCCAATAACCAAAGAAATGCACATAAAAACAACAATCATGTACTCTTTGTGCCTATCAGATTGATAAAGATATAGATTAAAAATACCCTGTTATGCAAGACAGCTCACACACTTTCTTGGAGAAAGATCCATATTTTTTTTAAGAGTAGAGCTTGACAGTAGCTATTAAAATGTGGAGTTGGTATACCTTTATGTCTATTGGTTCTTCTTACTGTGTTTATAACAAAGAGATAATCAGAAAAGTACAAACAGATTGATATATAGAAATGTTTTATCAGAATATCATTTTAATGTTTAAAAAATTGAAATAACTCAAACATCAAACAGTGCAGAGCAATGAAATAATCAAGACAAAGATGGTGATAATATTACTAATGTGATATGTTTTAGCATTTATTATGAGTCAGACAATATTTGAAGTATTTTTTTATTTACTGTCTCATTTAATCTCCTAAGAACAATCATATGAGATGGGCAGCCACTAAATTCGCTTTCTGTGTGTGTGTGTACATGTTTATAAACTGTACACACACACACAGACACACACACATGGTAGCCATTTAAGATGTTATTTAGACAAAATAGTTACAGAAAAAAGTATATTAGTTGATCAAATTTGATTGATACAAATTGATATCTTGGTATGTCCATGAATATTGATATTTTCATGGATATTAACCAAAATATCAATAGTAGCTATTTCTGGTGGTAAGATTTACTGTCACACTGTTATATTCTTCTTGAAAATACTTTTTCTAAAAATACTACATTGAAATTATAGCTCTTCTAAGTTACTAATTTTTTTTCACCACTTTCAAGTTGATCATTGTTGAAAATTGATTGTTTTAGTATTGTCTCTTAGGGTCATTTCTATATTAGTATGCTATGATATTTTATTAATCTGATCAAAATTAGAGTTCCAGTCTTATTCTTTGGCTTGATAACTTTTCTTTAAAATATACTCAAGTATAATTTAAGAACATTTAAAAATGAATATTTCATACAAGAAAGGATTTTAAACAATAAAGATTAAATGAGACTGTTTTTGCACATGCCTAATTTATTCAGCATCATTTCAGGAAGAGTTATTAATGAATTAAAAAGAGGAATATTGGGTCTCAGCAAAGCCATTATTACAATATCCACCAATAACTCCTCTCACTTTTCTTTTTACTTTTGCTTCTTATACAAGCAGTTTAGATAAGAGATAAATTCAACATAACTTTTCCAAAAAATAACAGCATAGCAGAAAAATGTGACATTAATTGTATGTATTTTAACCATCTGATTTTGTTGAAATTTGCACAGAACTGGAGTATATTTATCATCTTCACTATATGAGAGTACAATTAATTAGAACATTTTAGTTTCCTTAAAGCAGTTGATCTTGGGGGAATAGTTGGGATATATCTGAGTTGACCTCAATTCTGAAATTATTTTTGTATGATTTTATTTCCTGGTGTTTTATTTCATAAATGAAATTGAAAAACCTGTAAGGAGGTGGTTCTTCAAGAAACTTTCTGTATAAACATATAAGTATACTATTTACATAATAAAAACATATTTATATATTATATACACTGATTACATTGATAAAATCCATCAAAATAAGAAACCTGTGACCGGGGTGCCCTCCACTATTGCCACCACCAAGGAGCCAGAGTCTAACTAAATGATTCCACAAATGACACAAATGGTCATGGCCTCAATTCCAAGCTCAAGTCATCCATTTCTACATTTACTTTCACCTTTTGCCATTTTGCAAACATGTCAAGTTTGACATGAGTGATACCTACGCTTTTCTCTCATAACCTAGCTTCTCCTTTGACCTTCTGGTTTCTGTTCTTCTATATCCCTTTTTATCCAGTGTCAATAGTTATTTTTAATGCCTTCCTTTCTCCTCACATCCAATCCGTTGCCAAGCTCTGTGCAGTCTTCACATGTTATCTTTCACTTATATCCTTTTATTTTTCATTTGTACAATTCACACCGTAGTGTAGGCACTCATGAATTCCTGGAATACCCACAAAATCTAATAAGTCTCCTCATCTAATCCCCCTCCTTTCTCTTTGTGCATAGGAGCATCAGATTGATGTTCCAGGCATCACTTTGATCATACAGAGCACTTCCCAGTTGGTTCCAAGACACCCTCACTGACTGAGATAAAGTCCAAACCATTCAACTAGCATCCAAGACCTTCTTTCCAGCCTTTTTATTAATTCCTGTGGTCAGCTTTAGCAAATTTGATGTATTTTCACTGCTCCAAAGGTACCTGTTGGCTCTTTGCCTCCTCCTCTTTGTTCAACTTTCCATCATTTTCTCTTCATGAATGCCATCTATTTCTAACACCATCTACAGAAATCCTGTAATACCTACTCGAGATGCCAACTCAATTTTTAATTCTTCTTTGTATCTACAGCTCATGTACCACTGTTTGAATCATTCTTTTTGTTAGTTAGATCATGTTATATGGTATGCAAGCCTATATATTTTGGCTATCCTACAAAATTTCAGGAGGTAGGAAGTATTTAATGGATGTTTATTAAATCCCCTAATATCTACTTCAGTGCTGTGCATTACTGTCAAGGGAAAATTCTGAGGAATTTTTCAGGCCAAAAAAAAAATCAAAAGAAATAAAAGATACATTATCTACTAGATTTGAGGGAAACTTTTTTATAATTTATAAACTTTTAAACATATTATATATTAAAGTAATATAATATGTATACCAGTATAATACAATATAGTTTCTACAAAACTGATAAAAACTATAAAAAGCCATTATAGATGGTATCTATAACTGATTAAATAAGCTATGAATCTATTAACTTTAAAAATGAGTATCGTTGATTACTTCTTTGAGAACAAGATATAAGTATACAACACTATTGATGTTGGCATTTTTAGTTTTTATTCAAAATCGAAATAATTTTTACTCTATTTTATCATGCCTATATAACATGTCAAATAGGAAATGTCAGCTCTTAGAGATAATTGTTACAGGTTTTGGTGATTATCCCTCTAAATATCTACTGTTATTTAAAATGTGTATGATCATATAATAGCCACTTTTAAGTATTTTTAACTTATCCATAGACTATGAGCACATTTCTTTGTGAATATAAAGTCTTTAAAATAACTGTTACATACATACATACCCAGCTTCAGTGTCATGGCTGCCCCTACCCTGGATGCATGCTGGCTACAGTTTCAAAGTCAGTTCCTGAGTAATCCAGATGATGTGGAGTGAGCAGAAGAGCAGAAGATGGTGGTGAAGTCGATAGTCCGGGAGAACAGTACCTAGTGGCTATGCCAGGAGAAGCGAGTTGATCATGAAATCAGTGCCCACATATACAAGAATGACTTCTACGAAATCCACGAAAACAGGTTTTTAAGGACAGACATTGGCTTTTTTTTTTTTTTTTTTTACCAAATTCCCAGAGCTGGCATCTAGCCCAAACCAAAATCACTTGAAGGATTTGCTGTCAGAGAACAAGAAGAGTCAAGTACCTGAATGCAGGAGCAGTGAGGATGGACCTGGTGTAAAAATAGAAGAACAGCACAAATGTTCTTCAGTAGCCTTGAACATAAACCACACAGAGATGCCTCCTGTGGAAGAAAATGTAACTCAGAAACTCAGTCACCTGGAAATCTGTGCTGATGAGTTCCCAGGATCCTTGAATACTTGAGCAGTTGTTCCGGACAAGATGCAGAAGGCTATTATCCACAGGCTGAGCAGGCTTCTGAAACTCAGAGGGATATTGCTTCTGCAAGAACATGGCCTCTACGATTCGGCTCAGCTTCCACTTAAATAAAAAAAATAATAAAATAAAATAAAAAAAGGTCAGTGTCTGTTTGAAAATTTCTATGTGAGAGGTAATGGTACTAAAGTTTACTTCTTTACACAAGATGAGCTGAACACACTTTTCACTACAGCTGGACTGGAGAAGGTTCAAAACCTGGTGCATTGCCCATTGCAAGTGAACCGAGGGAAACAGCTGACAATGTAGTGAGTTTGGATTCAGTGCAAATATCGCAGTCCCTTCAGTCCAGTGCTGGCTGAGAGGCACCTGCTCCTAACATGATAAGAGATCACTGGAGCTTTTTAAAAAGAATATTCACAAACGGTGTCTTGCTGACATTGAAAAGTTCAAGGATTCAGACTTGGACCTTGAACTTTAAAAAAATTGCTTTTATCAAGATTCTGATAATTGTGCTTCATATTTGTGAAGCCTTTTTTAATACATACTCTTCTCAAGGTTTTTTCTTCCTTTGAGATTTCAAAGAATCTTTCTTGCCATTTCGTAATTTATCATAACCGAAATGTTCATGGGAATCATGAATTTAAAGGCATCAAAAATCTAGTTTCATATGAAAGGATTATATATGAAAAAGTGTCATTTGTGAGTTGCATTAAATTATTTTGGAGTTCAAATACCTGGACTAGACAGTTGATACATACAAAGGTGAATAAAGGTCTTATTCAGTGAGAAGCACGTCAAGAAGAATCATCTTTCTTTGGGTATTTTCCTGACTCAAAATAGCACCTTAAAGAGTATCAAAACATGTCCTTGTTACGTATTTATTTGGTCATGGTCCCCACTTAGCCTTAGTTCTGTGGAATTTTAAGCACTGTTCCTCCTCTAAGTAACTTCTTTCTTAAAAAAAATTAGAAGAATCTTCACTTTTAGCAAAAAAAAAATGAGTAAGTAAAATAAAATAATTACATGTTATACCGCTGTATTTCAGTATAAAAATATTTTTAAAATATTTTTTACACCTTTATATAGTCTCTGTACATCAGCTGTTAGACAAAAAGCAAGAGAACATGTCTTCTGGGGGGAGAATTATGTTGTTTCAGTATATGTCTGATATATATGTACTTAAATTGTGTATATACAGGATAAATGAGAGAGTCAGAACCCTGATCTAGAAGTAAAACCCATTCTCTAAAATTTACCATTTCTATTGAGTGGTCAGCTGGAGAATATTTTCATACTGAGAGATACTGTAAGATAATACTATAATGTCTTTTTTCTCATATAAAACATTTCCTACTCTCAGTGGAAGAAAAATAATATGGAACTCAAAGAACATGCCCATTGAGTATTCATCTGGAGTCTTCTTAAATCCTAAAACAAGACTGGACAAACCATTATTTCTTAAATGTTTATATTTAAATACATAAATGAAAATACAATAAACTGAATGGATTTAAAGAAATGGACTAATCTTGAAATGGAAACAAAATTTGCATATGTCATTGCTGTGTTCATTAATACTGCACTGTGACAATACACTGTGCCTGAGGTTCAGGAGAAGCTGCCAGGGAGTTAAGTCCTTGCATTTGTTATCAGTAACCATGTATATTTATACTAAGTAGTTTTCAAATGCTCAGAACAAAGCAATTTAGCCAATTTTCTTCGTTTTAGAAGCAGAAAATTAATTTATTCTAATTACCAACTTCTTACGTTAGTGGTATAAAAGATAAAAGAATAATAATTAAATTGAGTTAGCATTTGGTGAGCACAATGAGACAATCGAAGAGGAATTAGTTTCTGTGCAGGATGAGAGACATATGGAAAATTACTGTGGAACACACATTTAAAATATTATAAATCAATTTAAAGGATATTTGATTAGTTTGTCAAGAGGTTTAGAGAGCCTGGTAGAGAATCAGAAAATATGAATAGGATCAAGCCTATGTGTGTATGTTTAAATACTAGCTATATATGAAAATTGCTAGGTTTATTTGTGATTAACCTTTGAAAATTAAACAAAAAAATAGACAAAAAATATTTGTATTATACAGTAGAACTGAGACTTTGACTCCAACAGAATTTGTATTCTTTTTATATACCCTTCTCTGTTTTTTTCAGTATTTCTAACTCATTCAAAGATTTTACATTGCACTGCTGTTTTCCAGTGTATTGTGAAATGGTTTTGAAATCTGTCATAAACTTCAAATTTACTTTTATCCAGTAAAACTCATTTTGTTTGAAGCTATGTTTAGTATTTAGAACTATAATCACTGATTTGTAAAATTCTGTGTGCTTTAGTCACTTGCTCTAGAATGCCAAGTTTAAATTATACTTAATGTCTTTAATCTCAAGTATGAAAAGGTGTAGCAGTGAGAGTCCATTCAAGAGTCCATACCAGTAACCTTGGGAGGCTAATTTTTACATAAAGAATTATTAACTAGTAACAGGGAAATAGCTATTAAGAGACTAGAGAGAACCCTAAACAGAGGAGTAGAAGTGGGGGGATCAGCCACAATTTCTAAGGCTTAGAGAGAATAAAAATAAATCTAAGGTCTTAGAGAGAATAAAAATAAATCTAAGGTCTTAGAGAGAATAAAAATAAATAAAGAAAGAAGCAAACTTGAAAGAAAGTCTTTCTCTACACACAGACATACACACACAAGCACAGAAGCCTCTGGAGAGGGCGGGGCCCTGGCTCACTGGAAAATAGAGAGTTTTGGCAAGCTGCAGCAAGTCAGGTTTAACAAGCGAGGAACTCCTATGTGGGGTGCTGCTGAAATCTCTGGGAAGCACCCAGGTGTCTCCCAGTGAGATTTGCTGGGAAGCCAGCAGCTGAATGTCTGTCACACGAGAAAACAGGAAAGCCTAGACCCAGGGAGAAAGCCCTTCCTTTTGAAGTGTCCCTCCACTGCTCTCTACCGACAGAACCTAACATTGTGGCAGCCCGCAAAATAAGAGATTTAAGTGATTCAGCTCTGGTATCACAAGGCAGGGGAAAAAAAGTGAATTTGGAGTTGAGGGGTAGTTGATAACTAGGATAGAAGTAAAGGATGGAACGTAAGCCGTTTATCAGAGTGTGTTTATGGGATTTCAATAGCTATTTGGTTTGTTTTTGTTTGGTTGATTTTTGTATGGAGGCATTTGCTCTGAGTTCTAATATTATTTCTGGCCTCTCATTTAAAGAAAACTTCAGTGTATGATGAATGGTAGAGTCTTTGCAGTACATTTATTTTCAATGAAAATGATGACCTCCTCTCTATGGATATAGACAAATAGTTATAGTACACTTTATCACATATTATCTCAAATATTTAGAGAATGAATTCCTTTCCTTATTTTCCTGATGAAGAAAACATACTTTATGGACAAAATAACCATCCAGGGTCTTAGAGCTAATAAGGAGTAGAGTTAATACTTTAGAAAAAAACAATAATGTGTTCCTGATTACAAAGTACCTGCTGTGTCTTTTGATCATGATTATTTTTATTTCACGCATGGAGCTTCTGTTACTCTGTGACTTTCTTATGCTCAATTAACTGTTTAAGGGCAAAATATTAGTCCTAGAGGTCACACTGCTCAATCTTTGCCTAGGTCTTTTTTCATTATGTCTTCCATTCCTGAAATACTGTTAGTGATGTTTGCTATTTAAATGAGACAAAAGAAGAGTTAGCAAAAGAACCAATATGAAAATACTGCACAACTTAAAAAATATATTTATCACACTCATTATTGGGCTAATGTGTATTGGGTATCTGTAAAAGTTGCAGAGTTAACATTTCTGTGAATAATATTCTTTGGGACAAGGATTGGGCTTTTTAAAATAACATCTGACCTAACTTGATTGGCATTCAATGTAAATAATGGGTTGATAAGCATATGTCCATATAGGAGTTACTGAAATGTTTATATTTTTTGATTCAGAGTGAAATAAGATCTACTAAAGCTGACTGCTGGCGAGAATTCAACTCCATTTTTATGGTTCTATAAAATATTTATCACAATAATAATGAAATGAAAAGAGCATGCTACTTAAAAAAAAGCCCTTAAGTTCCCTGCAAAATAGAAAAAAAAAGACCACATTTCTATTCATCATAGGTGAATTATAGAGCATATAAAAGAAAAAGAATGTGCACTATGATTTGTGACAACAGTTGTCATAGGAGAATTCATCCAATTTCTCATTGCAGATCTGTTTATTCTGCTACTTAGGGATGTAGGTTATTTGTATATGTTACTTCCTTTGGCTTTACTCTATTTCCATAATTTTTTTCATTCATAAAACCCATTTTCCATGTTAATATAACTTATTCAGTCACTAGATTTTCTTGTAATGGGAAGAGAACCTGGAATGATTTTCATTTAAGGATGATTATATATTTACATTACACATTTAACTTATGCTTTTTTCCCATTCAGATTTCTTATGACCATCCACAATCCTGCCCCAGTTATCTCGCTTACTTCCTGTCAGTGTCACCCCAGACACTAAAATCCAACCAAGAAGAGCTTCTTTCTTTCCTTAGAACTTAAAAGCTTTTCACCCAAGTTTTAGATACACTGTTAGCTTCCAGAATGGTCTCCTCTCAATACTTCATATGGTTGGATCCTTCTCATTTTGTAAGTTTCTGATTAAATGTCATCCACTCCAAAGTAGTTTCCTGCTATTTCAGTAGAGAGGAACCCCACTAAAAAGACACACCCAATACTGTCAATTATGTTTTTTTTTATCTCTTTCTCATCAGCATCCAATTTTTTAAAGTCAAAAGTATTTTTCATTTTCCAAGTACCAAACTTTTGACAAACTGGAAAAAACAAAAGTACCCAATTCATTTTGGATTTTAGAAAGACTTTATTATATTGAAAAACATACTATATCAAGAGTAGATTCTAATATGATTGAGAAAATGTGGTTCAAAGACAATATCTAAATATATAGATATTTTGACATAACTTTTACATCTTTATTTATTGTTGATTCAGTGGTTGGTATTATGCAACTAACTTGTTTTGTGTCCTTGGAAACAAGTCATCCAAATTTGCTGATTTGGGTATGTTCATAAATTCATGTATTCCTCTTCCTGTTTTGTCAATAGCAATTTTTGCAAAGTCATCACTATTTCCTAAAATTTCTCTCATTTCTCTTATTAAAAAATGGTTGTACAAACAGTTTCAGTAACTCAGCCACTTTGGACTCATTAATTCCTAGCCCCTCCTTATTAATTAGCAGCTTATTTTTGTATCACTGCTTATCCCCTAATGAATTCAAAACAATTCACATTTTTTTTAACCATCTTGCCAACATAAAACTTTTTGCTTCTTTTATTTATTTCATCCTTGGAAGAAGCGTTTTTGCCTATTTCCTTTGCTGTTTGAAGAATGCAGCCTTTTTTAACCTTAAAAATTTCAAAGAGTCCTTAGTAAAAATATCTTTTTATTTATAGCAGTGACCTAACAGCAACTGAGAAAAAAAAATGAAGGTGAGGGATTTATGTGCTCTTTTAACAGACAGTTCATTATCATTTAAGGATTGTCTGCACAGATTCACTGACTCCATTATTTGTGAAAACCAAACATAAGCAAATAAAGAAAATGAAAGATGTACAAATGGCAGTAAGGAAAAATAATTTTAGGTCTAATCTAGGTTTATGATTGGTTCAATCTATATTGAATAAAGAGCTAGATAAACAACTGAATAAATATCTGTCGACTGTGTGATTTGCTCCCCCAAGAATCTGTAAGTTATTGAACGCTCAGGAACCAGCTACAATATACAAGATATACCTACTTTCCAAAGCATCATTCTTTAGGCGCATGTGTGGCTAAGTTATTTTAAGCGTCTGACTTTAGCTCAGATTGTGATTTCAGGGTCATCAGATCTAGCCCTGAGTCAGGGTCCCTGCTCAGTGGGGAGTTTCTTTTTCCTTCTCTCACTGCCCCTTCTCCAGCTCATGCCCTCCCTCCCTCTGTAAATTAATAAAATCTTTAAAATATTAAAAAAGGATCATTCTCCTTCTTGCTTAACAATAAATTTGACTACTAGCCAATTATGAAATAAATGAAGAGAATAATTCCTGTCCATTTAATTAACTGTTATAGGGGATGATTATGTCTCAACTCACATTTTTGGATTTTTTCCTTTTATATTCACAGTCATGCATGTTTGTTCTTACTGTTGCTTCTTAAAGAAATTACGTGAAAAACTCTGATACCAGTACTACTTTCTTTTCTATGAACATTTCTATTAGCTACACTTGGTGAGGCAATAAAAAAATGTGCTTAGTATTTACATTATATTTGTTAATTTCCTAAATTTATGACTGAACTTACTAATATATAAGACCCAACTCTTGAGAACCAAAATTCTTAATTGATGCTTTTATAAGAGTCTGTGATGTGATCGGTTTGATTTAAATTTGCAACCACTGTGTCTTCTTGTTGACAGTTGTCATTCATATACTTTTCAGGAATATCTACTGTGAAATATACTTACATGTGGTTAAAAGATATATTTTTTATTTGTGTATTTTTGTTTTTTATTTAATATGCATAAAGCACATTTTTGGAGGAAGAGCAATTGCATGAATTTTAACCATGTATGGATTTCTTTAACCATCATCACAATATATAACATTTCCATCACTCCATAAAATGCCTCATGTAGTCACACAGTTCCTGATAACTAGCAATCATTGGTCCTTTCTTTGTCACTGTAGTTCTGTCTTGTCAAGAATGTCATATAAAGGGTATTAAACACTACATAACCTTTTGAAACTGGTTCCTGTCACTCATAATGCCTTTGTGACCAGGGGTTAGTCAAGAGATCTTGGACATGATACTAACAGCACAATCTGTAAAAGAAAAAAAAAAAGATAATTGGACTTCATAATTTTTTTAAAGTTTGCTGTATGAAAGATACTGTTGAAAGAAATTAAAATAGTTATGGACTGGGACATATTTATAAATGATATATCTGGCAAAGGATTTGTATCCAGAATATTTTATCAACAGTCTTAAAACTTGATAGGGAAAGATATTTATTTCAAAAGTAAAAAAAAAAATCCTGATTAAGTCCCAATAATTCATTTTTGCTTTTGTTTCCCTTGCCTTCAAGATGTGTCTTGCAAGAAGTTGCTGTGATCAAGTTCAAAAAGGGTGTTGCCTGTGTTCTCCTCTAGGATTTTGGTGGATTCTTGTCTTCACATTTAGATCTTTCATCCATTTTGAGTTTATCTTTGTGTATGTTGTAAGAGAATGGTCCAGTTTCATTCTTCTGCATGTGGATGTCCAATTTCCCCAGCACCATTTATTGAAGAGTCTGTCCTTTTTTCAATAAAAAGCTTCTGCACAGCTAAAGAAACAGTCAACAAAACTAAAAGACAACCTACAAAATGGGAGAAGGTATTTGCAAACGACATATCAGATAAAGGGCTAGTATCCAAGATCTATAAAGAACTTATTAAACTCAATAGCAAAGAAACAAACAATCCAATCATGAAATGGGCAAAAGATATGAACAGAAATCTCACAGAGGAAGACATAGACTTGGCCAACAAGCACATGAGAAAATGCTTTGTGTCACTGGCCATCAGGGAAATACAAATCAAAACCACAATGAGATACCACCTCACACCAGTGAGAATGGGGAAAATTAACAAGACAGGAAACAACAAATGTTGGTGAGGATGTGGAGAAAGGGGAACCCTCTTGCACTTTTGGTGGGAATGTGAACTGGTGCAGCCACTCTGGAAAACTGTGAGGAGGAGGTAAAGAGTTAAAAATAGAACTGCCCTGTGACCCAGAAATTGCTCTGCTGGGAATTTACCCCAAAGATACAGATGCAGTGAAAATGCAGGACACTTGCACCCCAATGTTCACAGCAGCAATGTCCATAATAGCCCAACTGTCAAAGGAGCCTTGCTGTCCACTGAAAGATGAATGGATAAAGAAGATGTGGTCTATGTATACAATGGAATATTCCTCAGCCTAGAGGAATATTAACGGTATAGAAACGACAAATACCCACCATTTACTTTGATGTGGATGGAACTGGAGGGTATTATGCTGAGTGAAAGAAGTCAATCGGAGAAGGACAAACATTATATGGTCTCATTCATTTGGGGAATATAAAAAATAGTGAAAGGGAATAAAGGGGAAAAGAGAGAGAATGAGTGGGAAATATCAGAGAGGGAGACCGAACATGAGAGACTCCTAACTCTGGGAAATGAACAAGGCACTGAGGGAGGCACTTGACAGGATGAGCACTGGGTGTTATGCTATATGTTGACAAATTGAACTCCAATAAAAAATATACACAAAAGTAAAAAAAAAAAAAAAAAAAAAAAAAAAACCAAAGAAATAGTTTTTATTTAAAATATTTTGTGACTCAATGTTAGAAAATAATATGGAATATAAATTTTAGTTTTTACAATTTTTCCCTTTTTTCCACTACTGACATTTTTTGATATTTCTGTTCAACTTTTCTTCATCCACCAAATAAGACCTTTCATTGCTTTTCTGAGGCATATTTGATCAGCTAAATGGATGAGACAAATATTATACTCACTTTGCATGCTTCAAAAAACTAAGTGGCAATATTTGTTAATTAAATGCACAAACCTAGAGATGGGGTCAGAAGGACTGTATTCTGTATAATAGGAAGCTCTTAAAAGCTTGTAACTAGTTCTACTATTTCCAGATTTATTCTCTCTTTCAGTGTCTTCCTACTTCTATTTCCAGTATATACTGATCTGTAGGCATTATAATCTTTCTATTATTCTTTTAGTGCTTTCTTTATTTTTAGTTAAGAGAATTTTAGCTATATCTTCTGCTGTCTTTGTTTTGCCGACCTATAACCACTTTCACTTTCCTCTTATTTTTAAAAAGATTTTATTTATTCATGAAAGACAGAGAGAGAGAGAGAGCGACAGAGAGACAGGCAGAGACACAGGCAGAGGGAGAAGCAGGCTCCATGCAGGGAGTCCAATGTGGGACTCCATCCTGGGACTCCAGGATCAAGCCCTGGGCTGAAGGCGGCGCTAAACCGCTGAGCCACCCGGGCTTCCTGCCCCTAACTTTTTTTTTTTTTTTTTTAATTTGGGTATAGTTGGCACACAATGTTGTATTAGTTTCAGATATACAGCACAGTAATTCAACAAGTTTATACATTATGTTACTTTATGCTATGCTCAAGACAAGCGTAGCTACCATCTGTCACTGTATACAATTACAATTACAATACCATTGACTATTCCCTATGCTGTACATTTTATTTCAATGATTTATTCATTCTGTAACTTAGAAACCAATATCTTCCGCACCCCTTCAGCTGTTTTGCCCATCTCACCCTCTTCCTGTCTGGAAACCATCAATTTGTTCTCAGTATTTATGGATCTGTTTCTTTTTCATTAGTTCATTTATTCATTTGTTTTGTATTAGTTTTAATTCCACATATAAGTGAAATCTTATGGTATTTATCTTTCTCTTCCGAATTATTTCACTTACATAATACCCTCTAGTCCATTCATGATGTCAAAACTGGCAAGATCTCATCCTTTTTTATGGTTGCATAATATTTCATTGTATATATACCACATCCTGTTTATCCATTCATCTCTTGTTGGACACTTGGGCTTCTTACATATTTTGGATATTACAAATAATGCCATGATAAATGTACACATACTAATCATCAGGAAAGACAAATCAAAACTACTACAATGAGATAGCACTTTACATCTGTCAGAATGGCTAAAATCAACAAGAAAAAAAGTGTTAATAAGGATGTGGAGAAAAAGGAACTCTCATGCACTGTTTATAGTAATGTAACTTGGTATAGCCACTGTGGTTAACATATGGGGGTTCTTCAAAGTATTAAAAATAGAAGTAGCATATGATCAATTAATTCCACTATTGGGTATCTACCCAAGGAAACAAAAACACTAACTCAAAGAGATATATGCATCCAGATCTTTCTGTTATTTTAAATATTACTGAGTTTTCTTACTGCAAAATCTAATACTTATGGTAATCCAAAAAGGTGATATATTAGTTTGGTAGGGTTGCCATAACAACATACCACAGGCTGGGGCCTTAAAAACAGTAATTTATCTCCTCACAGTTCTAGAGATTGGAAGTACAAGATCAAGGTACTGTAGGGTTAGTTTCCTCAGAGGCCTCTCCCTTTCACTTGTAGATATTGCCCTTTTGCTACTTCTTCATATGGTTATTCTCCTGTATATATATATATGCCCTGGTATCTCTCTCTGTATGTCCTCATCTCTTCTTACAAATATTCCAGATTAAATTAGAGCCCATTCTAATGGCCTCATTTTAACTTAATTACTTCTTTGAAGACTCTATATCTAAATAGAGTCACATTCTGAAGTATTCATGGTTAGTCACACAGGCATACTAGTTATGTAAGGGCTACTGTTCATATTTAATAATATATTACTTAGGAATGCCTGCGTGGCTCAGTCAGTTAAGCATCCAACTCTTGATTTTGGCTCAGGTCATGATCCCTGCATTGAACTCTGTGCTGGGCCTGTAGCCTGCTTAAGATTTTCTCTCTCCCTCTCCCTCTCCCTCTCCCTCTCCCTCTCCCTCTCCCTCTCCCTCTCCCTCTCTCTTCTTCCCTCCCTCCCTCCCTCTCTCTCTCAAAAATATATATGTAATACAAATACATATATTTATATATAAATTATATATTTGGAAAATTTGAAATACTTATTTTGTGTTAAACCAATTCCATCAAGGAAATTAGTTTGTTCAATTTATAATGGCTCTTCAGCATAAAATAAAATTTTTATGTTGGCAGATTATATCTGGCATTCATTAAGTGCAGATACGATAAACAAATACTATTAGTTTTAGGATGCCTAGGTGGCTCAGTCAGTTAAGTATCTGCCTTTGGCTCAGGTCATGGTCCCAGGGTCCTGGGATCAAGTCCCACTTCTGGCTCCCTGCTCTGCAAGGAATCTGCTTCTCCCTTTTCCTCTATCCCTCCCCTCCACCCACTCTCTCTTTCTCTCACTCTCTATCAAATATATAAATAAATCTTAAAAGAATACTATTAATTTTAACCATAAATGTATATTTTTAAAATGAAAATCTATATGCATTTTTTTTGTTTTTTGTTTTTTTTTCTACATGCATTTTATATAGCAATTAAACATCCACAATTTGGCTTATTAATCAACATTTTTCAACATTCTACTCTTTCTCAAATCTTAATGCTATGAGTAATTGAGAATTTACTCTATTTAAGTGGATTTTTTTTAAAGGGAATAATAACTTAGAAATGCTGGTTAATTCTTCAGGTTAAACTATGGATCTTTCATAAGCTATTTTAGAAGGTCAAGTATACCAATTTATTTTGAAAAATATTAATGATAAAATTAAAACTGAAAAATTGACTAGAATACACTACTTCACAGGGTAGAAATAATTAGTCTGTGGTTTTGTTTATAAAATTTTCCTGCAAATACTAATCTGCATGTCTATGGTTAAGATCCCAGAATAGTAATTCACTCATTTGCATTAATGTTTTATGTGGAATATATTGATTCTGGTTCTAGTACAATAGCAAAAATAATTGTAATATATGTACATTGAACATTGTAACTAATTCACACCCTATCTAAACTAACCCAGTGTCAAGTAATAAGGTCATCATTTGTCAGAGACAATTAAAGCAAAAAATTTTTTTGTAGGGCACCTGTGTGGCTCAGTCAGTTAAGTGTCTACCTTTGGCTCAGGTCGTGATCCCAAGGTTCCTGGGATTGATTGAGTTCCACACTGGGCTCCCTTTTCAGCAGGGATTCTGTTTCTCACTCTGCCTCTGTCCCTCCCCACTGTTCATGTTCTCAATCGCTCTCTTTCAAATATATAAAAAAAAAATTTAAAAATTTGTAGTCAAAATCTAATGTATGTATGCATGTAATTATATACACCTGCACATTGTTGTCAGTGTTGGCCAGATCTGACCATACAAATACCCTAAACTGACATAAATGGAGACTCACAGGCCTAACAGAGCAGTTACAGGTGAGAGGATCTTGCCTCCTTATAAACACAATAAACAGGGATGCCTGGGTGGCTCAGTTGGTTGAGTATCTGACTCTTGGTTTCAGCTTGGGTCATGATTTCATGGGACGTTTGAGATTGAACCCGGTGTGGGGCCCTGGGCTCAGTGCAGAGTCTACTTGCAATTCTGTCTCTCTGTCCCTCCCTGCTCATGCATTCTCTCTCTCTCAAATAAGTAAAATATTTTTTTAAATAAGATAAAACACAGTTAAACAATGTATGACCTTGACCAAGACATTTGATAGTAAAGCAAAGAACAAATAACATTGAAGAGAAGTCTATCATATTTTTTTTAATATGATCATTTTTGGGGGATCCCTGGGTGGCTCAGAGGTTTAGCACCTGCCTTTGGCCTAGGGCATGATCCCGGAGTCCTGGGATCAGGTCCCACATCAGGCTCCCTGCATGGAGCCTGCTTCTTCTTCTGCCTGTGTCTCTGCCTCTCTCTCTCCCTCTGTGTGTGTGTGTGTCTCTCATTAATAAATAAATAAAATCTTAAAATAAATAAATAAATACATACATACATACATACATACATACATACATAAATATGATCATTCTTGAGCACGGACTAAACTCCATAATTTGGCCTATTAAGGGGGTAGTTTCCAAATTGTTATTCAGATAAATAAAGCCAAATTGAGAGCAACTGTCTTACTAAGGGGGCTGGAATTTCTGGGGTAGGACCAGAGACAAGGAATGAGGGAATGACAGATAAAGAGCCCTGGTAATCTGCTCAAGGGTTCCTCTCAAATGTTTACCTGAATTTTGAACTACAGATGTACAAGGAGAGATTCAAGAAGAATAAGTGCTGGTGGATGAGAAATGAACAAGGATTTCAGAGATAATACAAAACTGAAGAGACACTGGACTTCTGATGTAGTTAGAGCAATTAATTTTCCAAAATAATTTATTATTTAAAACATGATCATAATGTATTAATGAAAAGTGATAACATATAATTTAAAACAACTGGAAAACATTAAATATTATTGGATATTAGTTGTTAGGAAATTATTATTAATAATATTAATGGTACTGAGATAATGGTATTGTTCTTGTTAAAATGCCCTTATTTGGGGGCACCTGGGTGCTCAGTTGTTTAAGCATGACTCTTAATTTCAGCTCTGGTGGTGATGTCAGGGTTGTGGGATTGAGCCCCACCTTGGGCTCCATGCTAGATGCAAGCCTTCTTGAAATTCTCTCTTTCTTTCCCTCTACCCTTCCCTATCTTCTTTCTCTCTCTCTAAAAATAAATAAAATCTTTAAAAATAAATTAAAAAATAAAATGCCCTTATTTAGATATGTACAGAAGCACTTAAGAGAAAAATAACATGATTTAATAGTTTAAAAAATATTACAGCAACATAAAAGGAAGTAAATAAGAAGGAAAAAACAATGTAAGGAAAGAGAAAGGAAGGGAAAAGGAAGAAGAAAGGAAGAAAAGAATAATCATTGAATAGTTTACAACAGCAGCTTCTTGAGTTTGCTTACAAATGTGTAGATTAGCTCTGCTGTTGTCTGGACCATCTCAGCTTAAATTTGATGATATGTCTGTAGTTGGCTACAGTTCTGCTAAGGGCTGGATGATCTCAGATGGTTTCACTTATTCTGCAAATTGCAGGCTATTTTTTGGTCTTGATGTTTTTGCATTTAGCCCCTCATCCTCCATCAGGTTCAGCCCAATTTTGTCTGCATGGTGGTTTTAGGGTTCAAATTACAGCAAGAGAAGACAGAGTCCAGCACACAAGCTCTTGTAAAGACTTTGCTTGAGTTATGTTTGCTCATGTCCCATTGGGCAAAGCAAGTCACTGGCCACCCCCAGATTCAAGGTGCAAAGAAATAGAATTGATCTCTTGATGAGAAGGATTATGAAATGGGTTTTGAAAGGTTGGAAAGATGATGTAGCCATTTTACAATTGAAAGGGAAGTCAAGGAAAAAAAGGAGGAAGGAAGATAAGAAGGAAGGAAGGAAATAATAAGCAAATCTGGCATAATGTTGATAACTATTGAATTTAGGGGTTGGGATAGGGCCTGTTGTCCTGCCTACTTTGTATATTCTGGGATACTTTTAAAATATAGAAGTAAAGAAAAAGACTTGTTAAGCAGAAAAGTATTCCAACAACCATTTGTGTTCAGCGGTTTTCATTAATTTTCCTCAGTCGATCAGGTCCACATATATTCCACAAATTCCAGAAATGTTACAAGTGAGTGAATCAAAATAAGTGAAACTTGCATTCTTATATATCATTCTTATATCTTATGTATCATAAATATTGCAATAACAGCAAGAAAGTTAGCAACTAAAATATTTTCCAAGTGAGCTGCCTCTATAATATTTCTACTGAGTTCATAGGTTAAACATATAATTGAGAGATTACCTTTGGTAGTAAAATAATAATCCGAAAAATATCTATATGACTTAACATTCAATATTTTGAGAAGTACATTAAGATAGAGAAGTGTTCACTGCATTTGACATCTTACTTAGGCACCTGATAGTGCAGGGAGAATAATGTTCGAATAATGTTCTTTTTTTCTACAAGCTGTTGATCCTAGAGAAATGAACTGTCAGCAGCAAAGAAATCCGTCAGTGAAATAGAAACATTAATATGGAATGGCTCAGGAAGTTATTTATGATAATTTAGACTGCTTTGAAAAATTAATACCATATTATAGGTAAAATATATCATCGAACTTTCTAAAATAATTATGTAGTTACATAGGGAAACATTACTTGTAACTAAGTGATTAATATACTATAAATATGATTTTAAAATTCTTTACAATACTCTACTATAGTTCAGATTACCAATATTGGAGCAGGACAGTTATTTTCCAAATGTTTTTTTCTCATGATAGGCTTCACCTTTCCTGGTTCTTAGATTAGACAGAGCAGGCTTTTACCATTTTTTTTTTTTTTGGTTTGTTTTATTTCTTGTTTGTTTGGTCATTTTTGGTTTTTCTCTGCACCCATTGCTATTCTCCAGGTGATTGGCTTCTTCAGCTCCATCTCTGAGGTTTGTAAGCATAAGGAAAACCAGGGAACACTCCACCAAGTCATTCCTTGGGTCCTCAGGGCCCTAGCCAGTCTACCTGCTTGTCAGAGTCTTTTGAGATTTATTTGTAATTATTCCTGAAAAACAGGGAAATTTACAATCTACTCCAGCTTCCCAGGATTGGAAGTCTGTCCTATTATTTTTAATCATTGCTACTTACCGAAATAAAAAGAGAGAGAACTATAGTAATTTCAAGTGTCAGTTGAAACTCTATTAAAAGATCCACTTTCCCTGATAATCATGTGTCTCACACAATCTATTCCAAAATTTAAAGTCTCCAAGGGGAAGAGACAGACAGCATTATAATTACAATTTGTATAGCTTCTATATTCCCAATTTTCTTTACATTATATTTATCAATAAAAGAAATTTTAATATATTTATAATCAAATATTTGCCAATGAGAAATTACAAAATTTATTTTTAATGACAGCTACCTAGCTAAAATAATGTGATGTCTACTTCTTGCCTCTTTCTGATCTTTTACCACTGTTGATTTTGTTAAAATTTTCTTTACACACAGATTTCTCAGTGCTGAAACAGCAGCCTGTTTTCAGGTGTCAATAATAAGGCAATGATGTCCCTAAATCTAGTATCTAGAACCTTCCATAGAGAAGTAAACAAAAAAAAATGGTGATTATCAATTTATTTTTAAATATAAGTGTGGGTGTATGGGTGTCCCCGTATGGGTGTGTATAGTTTGTGTATATTAACATAGATGGTCCCAGATGGCTTCAGGCCAGGGAAAATGCATTTAGCATTTTGGAAGTGTTGAATGAACATACTTTGTGCTTATGAGAAATATAACAAATTGATAAATCTCGAAGAGGAGATTGAAAACCATATTTTAAGTTAAGAGGAATGAGCAAAGATGAAGACATTTACTACAATTTTAAGAGCACCAGCCAGGAAATTTCTCAGTAGGAAACCTTGGAAGTCAATAAAAGCAAATTAACTACTGGAATGACTCTCTGTGGCAATCTGGGGAATGCTAGTTTTACCTTCACCTCTAGAAATGAAGCTTTTTTATAAGCAGCAACAACAAAACTTTTTTACACACACTGCACACTCACACAGATGGGGAGGAAGAGAAATTATTCTGGTACATTTGTCCATGTGTGGAAATGTTTTCCTCCTATGTAGAAAAAAGCATGATTTAAATAGACTTCAACAGCTATATTTTCCTTTAATATTTTTACTTGGCAAAAGTTAAATATTGAGATGAGTATAATATGTGCTTCTATATGGTTTAGAGTCAAAAATTAAAATAAATTCAAAGTGCCTTTTTATTTATTTTTTATTTATTTTTTTTCAAAGTGCCTTTTTAAAATGATAAATCTCACTAAGGGAATTGATGCCTATTTACTTTTTATCTATCAATGCATTGAAAGACATCATAATTTTTCTTAGATTGTACCGTAAGTTTGATCATTTTTTAAAGATTTATTTCTTTGAGAGAAACAGTACTCACACATTTAGAAGTGGGAGGGCGGTAGCAGACAGAGAGGAGACAGAGAATCTCAAGGAGACTCCCCACTGAGCATGGAGCCCCACAAAGCCTTGATTCCAGCACCCTAGGAATATGACCTGAGCTAAACTAAGAGTCAGAGGCTTAACCAACTGAGCCACCCAGGCATCCCTAAGTTTGATCATTTTTAACTATTTGAATATTTTATTGTACTATTCACAGCATAAACATGATTTGAAACGATTTGAAACATTAGTATGCTTCTGTATTTAATCATTTTTACTCCTGATTTATACCTAAACCATAGACCTATATCGTACATCCCAAAGTGATATCCATATATCAGGATATATGTGATCAGATCTGTGATCAGATCACAAAAATTTGAGTTTTAGTTATAAATATTCAAATTTAGACTACAGCATAGATTTCTACACAAGCTATACAATGCATCTAACATTAAATACCCACTTAGTAATAAATGATCATGAAGATTGAGTTATTAACAAATTACAGAAAGTGACAATATATCTTCCTTCTTTTTAAGTTTCTTTTCTTTTCTTTTAAGGTTCTATTGTTAAGTAATCTTTACCCCTAGCATGGGGCTCAAATTTACAATCCGGAGATCAGGAGTCATATGTTCTACCAACTGTAGCCCGCCAGGCACCCCTTACTTTTTGATTTTAAACAAAAAGCAAGTCAAAACATATTCTAAGAAATTTTCACAAATAATTTACACTAATAAAATTCCTTTCAGGGATGCCTGGGGGGCTCAGTGGTTGAGCAACTGCCTTTGACTCAGGTCCTGATCCCAGGATCCCAGGATCAGGTCCCTCATCGGGCTCCCAGAAGGGAGTCTGCTTCTCCCTCTGCCTGTGTCTCTGCCTCTCTCTGTGTCTCTCATGAATAAATGAATAAAAATCTTTTTTTTTAAATTCCTTTCAACATTTATAATTCTTAGGAAAGATAAAAAGAAGAAGAAGAGAACATTTGTACTAAGGTATATTAAATGTTTTATTCTCTACTGGTCTTCATGTCACCAAAGCAGTGATTCATTTTATAGTACATTGTTTATGTGGAAACATGAAATAAAGAAATGAGAATCAAATAATTTTATTGTTTATATATATGTATATATATATAATGGAAAGTACTAGAGTCTGGAATCTGACAAGTGAATTCAAATTCCAGTTATTGTCTCACAAGCCCAGATATTGTCAATAAATTACTTGTCTTTTATCAAACCATGGTGTCTAAATTAGGAAGAATAATAGCTGACAGGATTTTTTTTTTTTTGAGAGGGAAACATGATTATTCTTGGTTATTTTATCTGATTTACTGATGCATATAAATAACCCCAAATATATTTGTTGCTTATTAACATTATCCTTAATAGACCTGATAACTGTTGTCATTGTAGTATCTACTTCTCTTTTTAAATTATCTATAAATTGTTTTCTCTAATTTAGAGTTAGATTAGAAAAGTCAAATTATATATAAAAGAAGCTAAATCAGCATCATGGAATATATTGTTTTGAGTTATTTAATGTACTCCCCAATGAAATTATAGCTTCACTACAGTTAGAATAATATAATGCAGAAGTTTTTTAATTAAATGAACATCATGACTTAGAAATGTAGATATCTTCCAATGCCTTTAATGTGTCAGTTTATGCTTTCCATCTAAATACAACCAAAAATGAACTATTTATATATTTCTTTAAATATACATGTAGTGTTATAGTTTATCATTATAACCTGAAATTAGCTTCCTAACAATATCAAAACACCAAAAATAAGTTTATTTTCTCTTTTAATTAAAGTAATCAAAATAAAGACGCTAATGACCACAAAAAGCTTTTTAGATAAGGAGTTCTATATGAGTTGCATGAATTTGAAGTAACATGTGACTATTCTGATAGTTTTAAAATGGCTAGAATTAGACAAAGACGAAGTTTGCATTGTGAATTTGTAAACAGCACTGAATTGAAAACAACATATAGAAAAACGGAAGTAAAATAATTAATGCAGAGTTGCAGAAATTGAAGAATAAATGCTCTATCACTAGTACTTACACATATGTATTGCATGACCAAATGGAGAAGAACAAAGACTGAATGCAGAATTCATTTTTCTATTTTTTTCTGACATGACAATTATGAAAAGAAATCTTTCTGAGCATAAGTTCTACAGCCAACTCAGCTCTTGAAAGTATATATGCTCTATTTTTTAAAGAGTCTCAGAAGGCATAAACACATAGAATTTAGTAATATTGGCTTATTCTTTTACATTAGGGTCACCTCCACCTAACCATAATATCATAAAGCATGATTAAAACAAGTTGACAGTTAAGATAAAGTGTGCATACACATGTGCACACACATACATATTACATTTTACAAACATTGGGATTGTAAATGTCTATGCATTCAATTACAAATGGTATTAAAATGATAAACCATTAATATGTCAAAATGTAGATTTCAGCAGCACTAAATTTATAGTGTGCTGAATCTTTTAATTAATAAAGTAAATAATGTAGTTTAAATTAGTGTGGTTTGTAATAAACCAAGTGCTTTAAAGAAGAGGATGAATATTTAAAAATATTTTAAAAATATTTAAGAAAATTGTTTTTCGATTATTTTTGGATTAAGAATATTTTTTTAAGATTTATTTATTTATGTGTGAGAGAGCAAGAGACAGCGTGTATGTGCGTGCTTTCCTGAGTGGGGAGAGGGGTAGATGGAGGAAATCTCAAGCAGATTCCCATGTTGAGCATGGAGCCATCATAGGGCTCCATTTTACCACCCAGGAGATCATGACCTGAGCTGAAACCAAGTGTCAGATACTTAACTGACTGAGCCACCTGGGTGCCCCTGGATTAGGAGTCATTACACATATCATGGTTAGAAATATTTTGGATTATTATACAGAGTCCAGTATAGTAGTGTTACCTAGAATTAAGCAGAATCATTTCTGTGATCCTGGGCTCCATGTTAGAAATAGGCCATATGGAGCAAAACATAGATTCACCAGAGATCAATTTCAATGCATGGTCACCAAAACTATGTTTCCACTTCTTTCCATCTCATTTTTCCAGCATATATCATGAGTCAACTTCCATGATTCACAAATAACTCCTAATAGTGTCTGTTCTGAGAATCAAATCCTCACATGTACTTAATGATATTTTTCTAAATCTTAGGGAATAGAAGAAAAATAGAACTTAACTTGGACTATAGAAAAGTAAAGTTGTTTTGTTTTGTTTGTATATCTGCTTTGTGCTCAACCTATATGACATATTATTAAATCATCCCAGCAATCCTATGAGGAATTTTAAATTTTGCCTACTTTACTAATGTTGGAATTTATTTTCAAAAAGATATTGTCCTGAGATATTTAGCCATGAAAGCAAATACTTGAAACTGTATTTGGTTAGGTTCAAGGTCCATAGATTTTCCTCTTAACTTTTTGGCTCTTTTTTTAAATGAAATGCAGAAAAATCTGCAAGTATACGATCAACTAGACATTTTTATTTTGGTCTTTGTTTCTTTAATATAATTAATGTGGAACAAGGATTTATTTTTTAAGTGGGCATTGAGAGATACATTTAAGGGTTTTTTTTAATAGAACAGCTTTTTGATTTCTGTGGAATTAAAGATGATTCTAAATATAGTTTTTCTGTAAATGAATTATTTTTTAATTTTAGAAAATATATAATTTGATAGGTAGATTTTTAATTATATAGAAAATACTGCAAATAAGATCATTATTCTCTTCATATCACTGTATTCAATTATTTTTTAAAAATATTTTAATCTATCAATTATGTACTATAGACACTGGTGAATAATAATAGACCTGATGCCAAGTCCTTGATGCATACTGTCTAGTAAGAGAGATACATGTGAATAAAATCATGGAAATATATGTAAATGTACAGCATTATGGAGGAAAGAATAAAAAAGTACAGGTAGTAATCTGATGATTTTAATTTAAAAAATAATTTTACAAAAATCAACACACATGCTTAATTAAACAGCATACAATAAGGTGGTTTTGAAAGTCAATTCTAGTAAATATTACATAGATTTTACACACACACGCACACACACACATACACACATACAGTGTATGGTTTGTAAGACAGGATGACAAGGAAATTAATGCAAATAAAAAATGAAGGAAGTCAAACTACTGAGCATCGTGACTATAAAATTAAAGGGCCAGAGAGATATAAGGAGGAAATAGTATTAAGTAGTAATAGTAATTGTAATAAGTCAACAATAGTTAGTAGTATTAATGACTTAGGAGAAAAAAAGAATGTATATGTCAACTTTTTACATCTCCCAACATGGTGGTAACATTCTTCACTGCAACAGTATGAACAAGGTTTCTTCAGTCCATTAAACTGAAGCATGGGGGTCATTTAAAAAATTTTTTATCTGAGCATATTTGACACACAATGTTACACTAGTATCAGGTGTACAATATAGTGATTCAGCTTCTCTACATATCATGCTATGCTCATCCCAAGGTTAATTACCGTCCATCAACATAAACACTACTAAAATATTGACTATATTCACTATGGTGTACCTTTTTTTCCCATGACTTGTTAATTCCATAACTGGAAGCCTGTATCTCCCTCTCTCCCCTTCACCCATTTTGCCCACACCCCCACCTTCCCTTCCCTCTGGGAACCATCAGTTCTCTATATTTATAGGTCTGCCTTTTGTTTGTTTATTCACTTGTTTTGTTTTGCATTTTAGACTTAACATATGAGTGAATTCATATGGTATTTGTCTTTCTCACTCTGACTCATTTCATTTAGCCTAATACCGTTTAGGTCCATCCATGTCACAAATGGCAAGATCACATTCTTTCTTGTGGCTGAGGAATATTCCAGTGTGTGTGTGTGTGTGTGTGTGTGTGTGTGTGTGTGTGTGTGTGTACATCTTCCTTATGCATTTGTCTATTGATGGGCACTTAGACTGCTTCTGTGTGTTGATTACTATAAATTATGGTGCAGGGGATCCCTGGGTGGCTCAGTGGTTTAGTGCCTGCCTTTGGCCCAGGGCGCGATCCTGGAGTCCCGGGATTGAGTTCCGCATCGGGCTCCTGGCATGGAGCCTGCTTCTCCCTCCTCCTGTGTCCCTGCCTCTCTCTCTCTCTCTATGTCTATCATAAATAATAAATAAATAAATGTTTAAAAAATTAAAAAAATAAATTATGGTGCAATAAATACAGGGAAGCATAAGTATTGTTGATGATGTTAAAACTGAGAAATAAGAAAAAATGGTAATGGCTACAAGTAGTAAGTAGTTATGTACTGTGGTTTATTTATCCAGGAATTTTTTAAAAAATATTTACTCTATGTTGAAATCTGTGTTAGGTTACTATGCTTGGGACACTTTGGGGATGAAAGTAAAAGAACTCTTTGTCCTGTGGATCTTTTGGTAAATATAGCTATAGTTGATGAAAAATTACCAAAAAAAATAGTGGATAGATAGTAGGATGAATCAAATCTTCTCTTGGTATTCTTATAAGTGACTGATTCATCCTTCACAAATAAATGAATGAAGTAGATGGTAGAAATTATTTGGGAGATGGTTGAAAAGGAGGCTATCAGGGGTAAATTTTATTCTTAACAACATATGATTAGCAACTTTTTAAAAGAGTAAGAAAGAGAAATTTATTTCTTATATAATATCAAGGGTCTATGTGCTTGTGTTACTTTGGTGATGCCAACTGATGACCTGCTGGTTAGCAGCTTAGCAGCACATTATATTAGAAATGTTTACTACATCATATAAATTCTCAAATATCTTCTTTTAGTTTTTCAATGTTGCAATTTTGTCTTTTTTTTTTTTTTGACAATTTTAACTACATTTTCTGGATCTTCCAACAGCTCCTCTTTTGTTTCCTTTAAATCAGCTCTTCCAATTCAGTTTAAACATTGTACTCAGTAATTTTACCATCTGCTTTAGAAAAGCATATTTTATTTTTAAGATGTTATTATCCCTTGAAATAATTTTATTTCTTTTCACAGAGCTCCTCAAAATCACTTGATGTTGAAGACTCCCTTGATCTAATACTTCTTTATTATGTATTTTTATTCAGTATTTCCTCACATCATGCTCTATATTCAAAGATTAAATGTGATCCTTGTACAATATGTTGAATATTTGTACTATGTCCTGGTCAAGAGGCTGGAGATATATGATAAGGAGAACAATAAATATCTGAACATTAAGACATACATGTGGCTTACAGATGACCCTGTATAATATCTATTATTTGTTGAATGAATAGAAATATTTTTTCTGCTTTTATCCCTGAGCAATTAAAGGAGACTAGAAAGTTAATTGCACTTGTAGCTAATCATTCATTTTATTAGACTTCCAGCATATGACAGGTCACACTATTCATGACTCCTTAATCACCTCTGGTTTGTAGAAAATATAGTAAGCTTCATATAGTAAGCTTCTTTTAATCTAAATTTCAGGCTTACTGCCCATAAACTGATCAGACGATCTGCCCTTGAGATGCCTATCCTTAGATGTGCATGCTTGAGAAAGTTTTATCATCCAGTATATATATTTTTATGTCCTATTACACTTCTCTCTAGGAGATTCTTCAATACATTAGAATAATTCTCTTGAAAATATGAGCATATTATTCCTCTTTTCTTCATTTCCTGTTATACACAGAAAGTTTTATTTTAATTCCTGATCATATATTCATGTCAGTTCTTGCAAGCATATGTGCCCTAAATGTCATCTCCTTCATTTAATCAATATATAGAAGTTTGATTTTTACCCAGAATTGTGTTTCTATGAAAATCTCATGTTTCTTATGAATATCTTCTGACATTAAAGGAATGAGTCAATCAGTTTACACTTGTTTTGTCTATGAGTGGAAGAATAATGCTATACTTGCTGGGAAACTATCTAAAATTGTGTTTTTGTGCGTGTATAACAAATCCATATACTGTTGTACAATTCAACTCTTGCATTTAAATTTATCCAACTTTGCATAAAACTTTCCACTTCTGAAACTTCTTCACCAACATGAGCAGCCCTTGACTTGGATTCCCTTGTTTCATTTGCAATAAGAAAACTCATTTAAGTCTAATCACAAGAGGTTTAGAAAAAGCAGAAACAAAGGAGGAAACCATATTAACATGCATTGTAAGGTGGCTGTTAGCAACTGAGTTGTCCCCATCCTTTGCCCAGTAGTTCATTCTCATACACAAGTCTCCTTGTATACAAAAAAAAACTTAAAGTAACCACATATCAATGACTTTTGTACTTACTTGCAAATATCTGAAGCTGAGAATGATAAATCAGCATTTGCTAAGGTTTTCTTATTTCTTTGTTTTGTTTTAAGATTTGACTTATCTGAAAAAAAGAGTGAGAGAGAGCACATATGTGCAAAAGCAGCATGAGAGAAAAGGGAGAAGCAGGCTCACCACTGAGTAGGGGGGACCAATGCGAGACTTGATCCCATGACCTGAGCAGAAGGCAGACACTTAATTAACTGAAAGAGCCACCCAGTTGCCCCAGCCAGGTCTCTATAATAATATATATGCCATTGTATAGAATAATTATCACTATAATATTTCACTTCTTATCCAGTCTTTCTACATTAATTCCCCGAAGATTTTTCCCCTCCAGGTAGATATTTTACTTAATGCAAAAAAGAAATCTTCAGGAACCTACTGGATAGTGAAAAGTTAATGTGGACTCCAAAGCTGCTTCATAATTGGACAGGAGTACATGTTATAAATAATAGTAATCTTTTAAAAAAAACATTTTATTATTTATCTGACAGAAAGAGAGAAAGCAAGAGAACACAAGCAGGAGGAGGGGCAGAAGGAGAGGGAGAAGCAGACTCCCCACCAAGCTGAGCAGGGAGCCTGATGTAGGATCCAATCCCAGGACCTGGGGATCATGACCTGAGCCCAAGATGGACTCCTAACCAGCTGAGCCACCCACGTGCCCCAAATAACAGTAATCTTAAACACAAATGTTTAGAGAACTTTCCCCTTTTAGAAGTTTTTCAATAATCAAAATAGTGTTCTTTTCTTGAACTCAAATACTGCTTGTCTACAGATGAACAAAAAACATCTGAGCCTGAGCTATTTTTTTTTTCCTGAAATATCTGAAACTCTTGGGGGCTTCTTTAATCTCCTACCTTTCTATTCTCTATCAAGTTATTACTAACTTTATGTTAACTTTGTATCTGCTGTCAAATCAGTTTCAATTACTATCAGAATAATAGATTCAACAGTGTTTCAAAAGTCCATGGCAAAATTTTTTTTTTTTTTTTGAAAATGAATGCTACTTGTTTGGATCATCAGCATGACGTCCAAGAGAATACATCCAGTACTCTCAGCAGTATCCATCATCAAATATAAATTGTTTCCCCGTTGCTTTCCATTAAAGATGCTTTATGAGAAACTAAGTACTTTGGCCAGTTCCCCAAGTTAACACTATGATTTAAGCATTTAACTTTTTTTCTCTCTGCTTCCTTCTTGGATAGCCTTATCCTTCTGCTTTTTATAAAGAAGGTGATGGACTGCGACATATTCCTAGAACTCATAATAGAAGTATTGTAATTTAAGACTACACACCCACCCACTCACAGGTCCATTAATACTCAGCAAACTCTTCAAGAACTATGTTCTTGGCCTCTAGGCCAGTGACCTTCGACTTTTTTTTTTTTTTAATAACAACAAAACCCTTTACTCAAGAATAAAATATTAAGTATAGATTGAGTAAATGTCAAGTGGGCTGTACACTGGCATCTCTGGTTCTCTGATAAGAGGTGGAGTTATGAGCCATAGATGGGCCAGAGCATGGCAAAGCCTTCCTCTCCTTTCTCTAAAGAATTCTAGTGGGGAAAGCAAACAAACAAAGAAAACAAACTTGGCTCCCAACAGCACAGTTTGAGCACTCTTGCTCTAGGTGTTTTCATGGCATGGAGGGAATATTTGAAAACTCATTTTGATGTTAGCTGATGTAAAACGAGTAATGATATTTTCATTGCTCTTGGATATTCCAAACTCAAACATAGCTAAAATGATTAGTTTTCATACATTTTTCCTAAGTGATAATTGCAACGTGAAATGACACAAGTGAGTTTTTTTTAATGTAAAATATTTTAAAGGAGATTTTCAGTGAATTCTTTTAAATTACTGAGAGTCTGGTCATTTTTCATATGCAACAATCAAAGCTTTGTGCCAAACAAAATACACTTAAGGTAGAATAAGTTGATTTTACATGAGTGCTTAAAAATGTGACATACATAAGTATAACCTGATTTGATTTCTTTAGGTTGAATTAAAAGTCTATATGAAAAATCAAGTATTTAGGATACAGTTAGGAAGGCCAGACAGAAGAATTAGGATCGGAATGCCTAATGGTATGCGCTATTAGTCTTAAGGAGATAGAAGGGAGCACCTGGGTGGCTCAGTGGTTGAACATCTGCCTTTGGCTTGGGTCCTGATTCTGGGGTCCTGGATTGGTCCTGCACTGAGCTCTCTGCAGGGAGCCTGCTTCTCCCTCCACCTGTGTCTCTGCCTCTCTGTGTCTCTCTTGAAAAAATAAATAAAATCTTTAAAAAAATAAAAATAAAAGAGGACAGAAGTATTGAAAAAGAGCATACTTTCAGGTCTTCATGACTTACATGAGTGTTGTTGCTAATTTAAATTAAAGTATATCTTAATATTGAGGAGTTTTCCTGCAGCACATAGAAAAAAAAAGGAAAGAAGGAATTAGAGAGAGGGAGAAAGGGTAGGCAAAAGATGAGTATAAGGGGGGCCTGGGTGGCTCAGTCAGTTATCTGTATGCCTTTGGTTCAGATCATGATCCCAGGGTCCTGGGATCCAGCCCTGCATCCAACTCCTTGCTCTGTGTGGAGGCTGCTTCTCCCTCTGCTGCTCCCCCTGCTTGTGCTCACTCTCTCTCTGTCAAGTAAATACATAATTTTTTAAAAGATTTTATTTACTTATTCATGCAAGACACAGAGGAGAGAGAGAGAGTCAGAGACACAGCCAGAGAGAGAAGCAGGCTCCATGCCGGAAGCCTGACGTGTGACTAGATCCCAGGACTCCAGGATCCTGCCCTGGGCCAAAGGCAGACACTAAACCACTGAGCCACCCAGGGATTCCCCATAATTTTTTAAAAAAGGATGAGTAGAAGAATACTTCACAATAATCCAAGAATTATCCAAAATGTGGTCTGTAGAAGTGTTAGCAATAGTATCTGATAAGGATGAAAAGCAGAAAGGGCCAGAAAATAGAGGAAAAGGCAAAAATTTTAAAAATCAGTAACAGCCCTAAATACCCTGTTTTCTGATTTTTGTGTTGGCATGTGATAGAGGAAAACCACAGAAGAGCCACCTGATAGCTTGTTTTTTGTTTGCTTATTTGTGTATTTGTTGGCTTTTAGCTAATGTGCTAATGATGCTTTGTGTTTCCTTTGCCTTGGGCTAGGGTTTTCTACCTAGCATCATCTCAGACTCACAGGAAGATGTTTTAGGAATACCTAGAATGAACCCTGTAACAGGTCACTTAAAAGCACATTTGGGGGAGAAGGGTAGATCTGCACACTAGCTACTTGTTATTATTATTTTAAATTCCGTAAGTTATTATAATGTGAAGCCAATTTCAAAGTTTATAATCTAAGTAAGCTAGAGCAAATATTGCACGGAAATTGTGAAGTGAACACTAAACCTATTTGTGGTGTTTAAAATAGGGTCAGTCACAAGGCAGAAGCAATAATGGGAAAGGAAATTAGAAAGTTCCAAAGCTAAATAGCAACGGTAGAATCTTAAAGATTAAAAGACATTGCGCGTTAATTATTGCAGTCCCAACATACAGACAGGAAGCTGACATCATAACTATCGACATTTGCTTATATCCTTACTGATTAAAAAGCAGTTTCTTCTACTTTCTCCCTGCCTTGCTCCTGGCGTCTGCTTCCTGACTGGTGACTACCCCTAACCTCCTCAAAATGATTTGCTTTTGAAGTTCGTGCCTTTAGACAATATAGCAACTCTTGCCAGCACATGGATCATCATATATCTTTCTACTGTAAATCTTTCCATAATTTCTAGACATGTCAATAGTTCAGCCATTCTTCATTTTTTAAATCCTTGATGCTGCCCTCTGATCCCACTCTCAGTCTCTCATCCCATAATCCAGTTCTGGTTCCCAGCAATGATTGTGCAACTAGAATCCCCTGGGTTGCTTTTCCAAAACTACAGTAGTCAGTCAAATTCTCAAAGTTCGCTTCGACCATTCTTCCTGTGTCTGATTCCACACTCCTACCTTCTTCTGTTACACTGTTCTCACCGTTCAATCCATCATCAACTCTTCCATTCGAACTTGAGTCTCATTGTCACTTATTCAAGAACACTGATTCTTATAAATTTCCCCTGTAGATCCTTCAACATCAATCATCCCTTTTTACTGCACCTGTCACAAGAGTATGTTAGGTCCCCAGATGTATGTTATGCCCAGATCAGGGGGAGAATGTCATGTTACTTCCTCAGATCTTGCACAAGAACAAGTGTTAGTGATAGAAACAAAGTGTTCTGATCACCAGACCAGTATTCTACTTAGTGTACTAGACTCTGTAACTTGTGAGATATCCATTCTTTTACTCATTTACCTATAGTTTATAAAGTGCCAAAGGGGACTTTACATCACACAAAACTAATAAATGTAACAAAATTTTTAAAGATTGATTTGAGCTTACCTGAATATATTAATCACATCAGTTCCTCTCCTATTAACATTAAAAAAGTGATAGTCAAGATTTAATTTTCATTGATTTATATGTATAAAAAGCACACCATATCTACATTTTGCTAAGTACTATGTTTAGAATAAAATTTGCATTTAACTTTCATAGTTTACTTCCTGTGGCCACATAATGTATTTAGAGTTTGGAAAACAGAGCCATTCATTTGCCATAGAAACAACATTATTTTTTCTATATATGTATTTTTTTTTGTAGAAATTCTCTCTGTATGTCTCTTTTTTTAAGGTTTTATTTTTTATTCATGAGAGACACACAGAGAGAGGCAGAGATACAGGCAGAGGGAGAAGCAGGCTCCCTGTGGAGAGCCTGATGTGGGACTTGATCCCAGGACCCCGGGATCACATCCTGAGCCAAAGGGTAGACCTCAACTGCTGAGCCACCCAGGTGTTCCTTTTTTGTTATAATTATTGTAAAGTTTATTAGGGTGTCTCTCCCTTGTCTGAGGAGTAGAAATAGGAAGCTTTTGATTTCCTAAAAATTAAAATTGTGGGCCAGTTTCAAAGATCAGAGTATAACAACTCTATTCTTTAAAAATTTCTAAAATATCTTTGTTTAAATCTTGTTTTGAAAACCTCTGTAGTTAATATAAAAAATAAAGTACCTTTGATTAAATTAAGATATCAATAACTTTATGAACTACAACCGTTCTCTGATTTTTAATAACACAAAATGCTGAATAAAAACAAAACACACATTTTTATAAAAGAGAATCAAATTCCAATGCTCCACAATATTAGATAAATTATTGTAAGATAGTTTCGTTTTCACGACTTTAATTTCAAGTTTATCATAAGCCTTACTGTAAACTTACATCTAGGATAGTTTGTCACTTTAAATACTCAAAACACAACATGAGAAAAACTCTGCAGTGTGTTTAAAATGTCATTATTTACTTTAATTTGATTAAAAAATATCTGAAAGTAAGAGGGAAAATGAGATGGGAGCCTTGTAATATCTGTTCGATAACCTTATAAACCTGGATTAGATTTTCTGCTTCCACAATTATAAATTTGAGCAAATTATTTTTCTTTCTGTGCACTGCATTTTTTAACTATACAATTACAGTGTTTCTCAAAAGAATCTGTTGTAAATTAAATTAGAAAATATAGTAAAAACACTCAGCAGGCCTGGTTGACTCAATTGGTTAAGCATTGGACTCTTCATTTTTACTCAGTTGGTTGAGCATCTGACTTTTCATTTTGCCTCAAGTCATAATCTCAGAGTCATGAAATCAGCCCCACCTTGGACTTTGTGCTGAGAATGGAGACTTCTTGAGATTCTCTCTCTCCCTCTCCATCTGCCCTCCTTCCTCCTCAACTAAATAAATAAATTACAAAAAAAAAAAAAAAAAACATAGTAAAAATACTTAGCTCAATAATTGGCACTTAAGGAGAGCTTTATGAGGGTAGGGATTACAGTTTTTAATTCAATAGCCCTACATAATATTTTAGGGGTTCAATGAATAATCTCATAACTTTGTAGTCTGTTTGTTTCATGTATATATAATCACCCTGAACATTTCACACTGTCATCTTGCTAAAGTGCAAAGACTTTAGCCAGCATTCTTTTAATAACAACAAAAGAAAGATTTTTACTGCCTCTTGGGCTTCAGTACCTTTCATAGAGTGTTTCAGTAGTCTCACAGGAAAGCCCATTGGTCCTGTGGCTTTTCTGTTTGAATAAATGGGAAGCCACAGGAACCCAACAATTCATTCCACACTGTTCCCTCCAACACTTTGTCAACACTTTTATATAGTTTATTGATTGAGAAAACAAATGAAGCAGGAGAAGAAAAAAAGCATACTTCTTGATTCTGTATAGGAACAAGTTACATTTAACTCATGTCCTCATACAGGTTTAGGGTATGTATTTTGCACCTATCTACATATATAAAGCAAATCCATAATACTGACAATAAAAATGCACTTTAGATGTCAGAATTTGAAGAAAAATGTATCATAGGTTGCTTTTGGGGTATTCATTTGGGAGAAATATAAAATATCAAGAAGAAATTAAAGATCAACCTAAAAGTTGAAAAAATAAAAGACTTCTGAGAGATCTAAAGAAAGCTCTGTTCATATCTCAAGTTTTATTATAGTCGGGGGCTGATGGATCAGGAGAAACTAAATAAATGATAACATTAACTAAGGAAACAAAATAGTTCAAAATGAAGTCACCCTTAGCATTACCTGTCCAAACTAAATTGTGAGCTATAGACTACTAAAAAAAAAATCACAAATGTGCTAAACACAAAATATGAAAATAACTGGTCTAACCTGAACTAATGATGATAAACTTGATAATTACAGAAAACCCAATAAAATATTTTTTTAAAAAGTTAGTGAGAGTTAAGTATTGCTCTCATTCTGTTTTTGTCAGAAAGCCAAACATACTATTTTAAAATGAAACTGCACTCACTCGCTTTCTCTCCAACATGTTACTACAGAGACAACAAAAGAGAAAATAATCCTAAACAACTAGAAAAAAAAAAAAAGAAGAAACATAATGCACAATGGTTGATTGCTACAAAAGTACGACTATTCATCAGGAGAAATAAACTTTAGTTAAATTCATGACAGATAAAATAAGTTAATTTCCTATTTCAGGGATAGAAGATTCTCAAACTAAAATATACTGAGTGTATGATGAGATTAATATTAAAATAAACTTATTGTTCATATATAACTCTTACTTTGAGAATCCATAGAACATTAATTGTGAGTCATATGCCCATATGCCATAACTGATGCCCTTAAAGATGATTCAAAGACATCCAGAAAAATTAAATTGTATATCATATACTAAAAAAGTTAGCTTTAATATTATATAACTCCACTTAATCATTATTAATGGCTTCAGCTTAACTATCCTATACACTATCCATGTGTGTAATAGATCTGTGCTCCTACTCTACAAGAAATGTATGTACTTTTGAAATATCTTATCAAGTTTCCTCAGATTTCCAATACTCACCCTAATCTCACTGCCAACTGACTATCTTGCTTTTTTTTTTTATCCTTTTGCTTAGGAAACTTTTAAAATGTGTTCTACACAGTCTCCCTGAGTTCTAGTTGTGTGAAATGGCTCCCTATTTAATAACGTATCTTTAATTCTTCCCTTCTCTCTAATCTCAATTCCCCACTCCTCTCCTGGTTCTTTGTAGGATTACCCCATGCACTACTAGTTCATAATTCCTTTTTTCAGGGTTTGCTTTTGGGGAACCGAACTAAAAACTCATGGGTTTCAATTAAATGTGTAAGAGAATATCTGCAGCATTGCTGCAAAAGTTAATAGTTACATGACAATATATTTTCAAAAAATTAAACTTTTTAAAATCTTTTTAAGTAAGAATTTTCTTTTCCACGAGCTATCATAGTGAATGCAAGGAAAATACAAATTCCTTAAGATGTCAAGAGAAATTAAACATTAAAATCTAATTTAAAATTATATAAACTATCTTTTGGTACTAGATATCTATATAACAAAACCACTTGCTGAATAAGCAAGTACTTAAATTGCTGATGGTAGCTGCTGGAAATCATTTACATAAAGCTATATAACTTACATACTGTCAAAATTAGCTTTGACAGCAAACAGAGAAATGAAGCTTTGGGGCCTAAATCCACCATTAGTATCCAGATCAATCTTCCAAATACTCCTTTAATTATGGAATGTCTATATGTTATCTATGTGTTCATATATATGTATTTACCTTATGGGCTATCCTGATGATTGGCCTGCCTTTCATGTTTACCTCAGCAAGTTTGGTTTTCAGAGTTGTGAATCAAATGAGATTCTTGTATAAGCTGTTCTAACAAGCAGCTCTAGATCCGTCCATATTAAGTACAAGTTTACAATTAGGTTGCTAATGCTGCCAATGGGTTTCTAAATACAAAAGGAATACAAATAAGGCATTTAAGAGCGTAGTAAATAGTGTAATACATATTTTTATAAACTTCTAGACTAGTTCTATATTTGCAGGAAAATTACGAAGATTGTACAGAGAGTTCCTATATACCCAAAACCCACTCCTCCCTATTGTTAACCTCTTACATTAGCATGGTGTATTTGTCACCACTAATAAACTTGGAGTGGTGCATTATTTTAGCAAAACTCTGCATGTTATTCAGATTTCCTTAGTTTTTACCTAATGTCCTTTTCCTTTTCCAGAATTCCATCAGGACAATACATTAACAGTTAGTCATCATATATCCTGAGGATCCTCTTGGCTGTGGCAGTTATTCAGGTATTCCTTATTTTTAGACTTATATTTTGGCTGTGAAGGTTTTGAGGAGTGCTGGTCAGGAGTTTTAGGGTATTTTTCTCAATTGAAATGCATTTTAATGTTTTTCTCATCATTATAACGAATATGGGTTTTAGGGACAAAGACCATAGAGGTAAAATGCTATTCTTATATCAAGTATGCATTCTACCAACATGACATCACTGTTAATATCAACTTTTATCACCTGGCTGAGAAATCTCAATTCTTAGAGATTTTAAAACATTTTATTGAGGAAAAATGTACATTATTACTAAATTTCATCAATTCAAAATGTATGATTCAGTGGTTTTTTAGTATATTCACAATATTGTGACACCATCACCACTATTTAATTTCAGGACATTTCCATTACACTGAGACGAAACCCGTATTCATTAGTGGTTACAACCAATTTGCTCTACCCCACATCCCCTAGCAATCACTGATCCACATTTTGTGTCTTCCCATTTAGCTATTCTAGAAATTTTATATAAATGGAATTTTAAAATATGAGGCCCCTTGTATCTGGCTTTGTTCAGTTTAATGTCTTCAAGGTTCATCTATGTTGTAGCACGTATCAGTACTGCATTCCTTTTTATGACTGCATGGTATTGCATTTCTACAACATAACACATTTTACTTACCCATTCATCAGTTAATGGACATTTTAGTTATTGTTTTGGCTATTCTGACCAATGCCAATATGGACATTCATGTACAAGTTTTTCTGTGACCGAATGTTTTAAATGCTTTTAGGGATATACTTAGGAAGAGAATTGCAAGGTCATGTGGTAACTTTGTATTTGGTATTTTGGGGAACCACCAGACTGTTTTCTACTCTGGCTACCCCATTTGATATTTCCACCAAGAATGTCTGAAGGTTCCAATTTCCAGCTGTTTTAGGTTCAATTCACTGTCACTGGAGCCTTCTTGGTGTAGTGGTGATATCTGAAGGGAGAGGGAGGCTCTTGTGTATCTCATTATTTTTGATGAAACCGTGGAGTCCATAGTGTTTCCTCAATGGTACAGTCTCCAGCACTTCCTCTTTTCTCCTACTCCTATCCCTGGCTACAGTATTCTCTATCCATTTCCTTTTTTTTTTTTTTTAATATTTTTTTTTAATTTTTTTATTTATTTATGATAGTCACAGAGAGAGAAAGAGAGGCAGAGACACAGGCAGAGGGAGAAGCAGGCTCCATGCACCGGGAGCCCGATGTGGGAATCGATCCCGGGTCTCCAGGATCGCGCCCTGGGCCAAAGGCAGGCGCCAAACCGCTGCGCCACCCAGGGATCCCCTCTATCCATTTCCTTGAAGCTCTCCGGCTTGTTAGCTGTGTTTTTATCCTGAGGTGAAATAAGAAGACTGCAGAGGACTGTATTGGGAGGAAGTCATTCTTCCAGCAGAGATAAGGCTATGGCAATTTTTATCCCCTGGGGAGTAAACTTTTGTTACCAAGAACTTGGGTGTATTTCACAATGATTATTTTCCCCTTCCCCTTTTGCCATAGCCAGATCCACACATCTCTCAGATCTTCATCCTGAAAACCAAATGTTCATTTTTAAAACAATTAAATGAACAACAGAGAAAGTACAAACAAGTAAAAAAATATGTATCAAATATATAGGCAAATTTTATATCTTTAAAAAGTAAAGGGATACAAAAGACAAAATTCATGGTAGTGGGACAATTAGTGGGTGGAGAACTGAGATACAAGTTTTGTCCTAGACATGAACACATAAAAATTCTAGTCAAATATAGGAAGATGAATATTTTCAGTATCTTAGACAATGGAGAACTTTGTAACAAACGCACATAATGAAATTCTTGCTGAAGCTGGATCTATTGGCCAGAATGGATGAGAGCAAAAGAATTATAAGAGCTACATGGAGAGGTGAGAAAAGCTGAAAGCAAAATATGGACATCTTGTGTGATTAATTGGAGTGGTATAAGCTAAAAGAGCCTATCTCCAACACAACTCCAAAAATTCAGCATAAAGCAATAAATAAAAGGTATTTGATTCTGGCCAGCAGCAATACAGTTTAGATTGGTGTGATAAACCAATGTCTCAGTTAGCTGGTATTGCTCATTAGGAAGGAAGAGTACCCCTAAAAGAACTCTGTAAATGGCTTGTCCTGCCCCTTCACCCTTCCATTATTCTATTGGAGCCAGGAAATAAGCTTGTGTTCCAGTATCTATGTGGTAGGTCCAATCAATACCTCACACTCACTCTCCCTGTGGCAGGCTGGACAAAAAGATGAGCATTTGATGTAAGAGGATTTTAACTTAAAAAATGAGGGCACAGTCCAAAATCAGCAAACATTTGAACATGCTCCACATTATGAAAAAGGAACAAGGGATCCCCGGGTGGCTCAGCGGTTTAGAGCCTGCCTTCAGCCCAGGGCATGATCCTGGAGACCCAGGATTGAGTCCCGCATCGGGCTCCCTGCATGGAGCCTGCTTCTCCCTCTGCCTGTGTCTCTGCCTCTCTCTCTCTCTCAATCTCTGTGTGTGTGTGTGTGTCTCTCATGAATAAATAAATAAAACCTTAAAAAAAAAAAAAAAAAGAAAAGGGAACAAGAAAATCCAGCAAGAGGAGGTATTTTACACACAAGGGAAACACTCAAAGGGCAAACAGGAAATGGGGTTGAATAAGTTAAGGATTCATGCATTTTTTAAGTATCCTTAAATGTCATCTCTTGATTTATCAACTTTAAAACATTTTTTCTAATTAGAAAAAAAGAAGGAATTGTAATTAGCTTTACCTTTTGGAAATACAGAATTTTCTCTTGAGTCTTGAAGTGAATATGGAATTAATTTGTTTGATGATAGATTCTTATTTAAAAATATTATTTTGGGCAGCCCGGGTGGCTCAGCGGTTTAGCGGCGCCTTCAGCCCAGGGACTGATCTTGGAGACCCGGGATCGAGCCCACATCGGGCTCCCTGCATGGAGCCTGCTTCTCCCTCTGCCTGTGTCTCTGCCTCTCTCTTTCTCTGTGTCTCTCATGAATAAATAAATAAAATCTTTAAAACAAAATTATTTCGCACCAATCAGGTAATTGGATTATAAAGACTCAAGAGTCTTTGCTTTTGTTTTTGTGGTGTTTTTGTTGTTGTTGCTGTTTTTAGCTTGTGTCCTTTCCAATTTCTTAGATTTCAAAAATAAAAGCCTCAATAAAAGGAGATGCAGCGCCTTGAAGGAAAAGGAAAAATATATTTTCTTCTACCCTTCTAACTTCTCAGCCTGGATCTCTGTAACAAAAGACAATTAATTAATAATTAATTAATAAGAGAAAAACAAACACAAGTTGTTTTTGTTGTTTTTGGTTTGGTTTGTTTGTTTTTTTTTTTTTTTGGTGATTTTTTTTTTTTTAACTTGGGAGAGACTTAGAGAACGAGTTACTCAAAAAGATGACATAGAATTCCAGCTTATAAAAAAAAAAAAAAAAAAGAATTCCAGCTTATGACATCTTCAACAAAGCACAATAAATTTATAAAGGAATGAAGGGATAAAGAAAAGCCGTGTTAGGTTGCCAAGGGCAGCAAACTAAGGGAAAGTAATTGTATAGGGGGAAAGTGGCAAAGTAAGTTTTGTTTGTAGATTCCTTTGGTGCTGTTTCTGGAAGAAGAGTCTAGAGTTGTCCCAGTAAAGAAGAATTCAAATCCTGCCTTTCGGTAGAAGAGGGAGGAGTAGAGAGAGCTTTCCTTGCCTTCAGCTCAAAATAGCATGTTGAGGAGGCATATCTTGGAGTAACACATTGTCATTTCCTTCAGTTCTTTTTTAACAAAATGAATTAATTAAAACCAGAAATAAAGTGTCAGTCATAGGTAAGGTCATAGCTTTTTTCTTCCCTAGGAATCCTCTTCTATCAGTTTTCATTTGAGTATAGGTCCAAAAATTTGACTGAATACATCCAAGAAGGAAAACCAGAAAGTACTGGTCTACTGGTGACATATGAAACTGTAGACTCTGATTCAGGCTTCCCACTGTGTGCTTTAGCTTGATAGACGGACCATAGCTGGAAAGCTGTCACTTTTCCTTAGTGGCTTCATAAATTATCCAGTCTGAGAGAATTATAGGAGTGTTCCTCCAGTTTCTAGCAAAAATATATATATATATTTGTTTGTCAGCTGGATTTGAGATTAAAGATGTATTGGAGTGCTTGCTGATTTTGCAAGGTAATAGGAATCAACATATGATGTTATGTTATCATATGAACAAGGAGACTTAGATAGCATCACTGAACTTATTTCTGCTGTGAAACCTTTTTAATATATCTTAGATAGGATCCAAGTATTTTCTTGGTTAAAAATGCCATCTTACTAAGACAAAAACAAAGGAAAAAATGAGTAGACTTCTGGATAGTTCAAAAGAGCAAATGTTAAGATTGTGGAGTTTGAGGGAGTTAAGGCTTAGAAAGAATCTTATCAAACTGTATTTAGAGAAGGCTAACATGTTGCCTTGAATTAAAAAGGAATAAAAAGTTAAAGTTGGTTTATATGCAACAAAGTTTAAATCAAATAAAAACACCTAAAAATGTCTCCGGTTTGCAAAAATAAAAGGGTGTCTTGGGCTAGGCGCTTAAAAAATATTATGATTCTAAGTTTCCCTAACTTTGGAAAAAAGGCGGGGCCAGCCTGATACATACTACACACCAAGTGCATGTTTGTTTAATTAATGTATAATGATTTAAAGCTTTCTACGTGATATTCAAAATCTAGCAGTTTGTAAATTGCTTACATCTTTTGGTTTAGTTAGTGTGTTGATGATAGTTTTCAATATCCCTCCCTCCTTCCCTCCTTTTTTCTTTTTTTTTTTTTTTAAGTCTTACAATTCTGTTGAAACTCTGGTAATGCAAACAGTTGTTTCCTCGAATGCAAATGCTGAAGATGTGCTTAGAGAGGAATGGTGATGAGGATATAATTTTGTTTTTTGTTTTTGTTTTCCTGACCTATCATCCAATAAGACAACAACAATAAGAATTAAATCTTGCTAACATTTGTTATGAAAAACGGGTTTTCCAATATATGTCCAAATATCAATTATAACTTCAGACTTGAAAATAAATGTCATTAGTACTTAGAGATAGTGGAAATGGAAAAAAAAGGAGCAGTATTATATATATCGTTACAAATACCAAAAAAGGTAGGCTTGCCTTGGCAATGACAAAATGCAGAAGAAACTACATTCCTGAGACTAATCCTGAGACTAATTTGCAGAAGCTTAGATACTGAAAAATGATGTAGCTTTATAACTTCAATGAGATTTTGAGGTTAGGGAGATCATTCTGTAATTCAAAGCAAAGCCTGGAAGTACTCTGTAAATATTAGCAAAAGAATTTACAGTATTCTATCGATGCTAGCATGTGGCACAGTTCTCTAGAGCCAATGAATTTGGCATGAGGTCTCATTAAAACGAAGCGTGCTAATCAAATCACACTAAGTCATGGAACACAATCAAGGCTACACAAGCTACGATATTTTGTTGTTTTTCTCCAGATGGTTCCTTGTTGATTTAATAAAATTAAGAGCTTGATTTTCTTAAGAGTTTATCAGAGACAATGTTTAAATAAGAGTCAAGAAGCATTTCTATCCTTCAGTGAGGGGTTAAGTATGGGTTGCCTCTTTTCCACATTCCAGGCATCCCTGGGACAACCATAACTTTGATTCAAATTGTAGCCAATAGCTTTATTTGAGCCTGTGAAAAAAATAAGGATGCTTTATCCTAGCCCCCGAAAAAAGAAAAACACAGACATGGTATAGAGAGCTTACCCATAATCTCCATCATCACCTTGTATATGAATGAATTGGTTTGAAAAGAGGAGCCCACTGATTTAAAGGACCAATTTCACTATTTTATAACATGCTGCAAAATAAATGTTTGTTTACGTTTATTACTTCTATTACCATCATCAGAAGATTTAGGTAGAAAAGCAGCTGGAGGCTTTTCACAAAATGATGAGATGCACCAGATAGAAAGCTCAGGTTCACATTGTATTATTTTTATTGATAAAGTTTTCCCAAGATAGAGCTTGTGGCAAAACTGAGCCAAGTACTTGACTATGGAGTAAATGATTATTGTGTACACTACTCTATGGCTTGCAGAGAGTACATATATTTTATCTTTATTTATTTATTTTATTATTTGAAGGTACAAACCTTTAATTTGCCTAGAATATTTGTTATATTGAGTGTTATATTATTAATTACACCTGAGTTAATTTTTGTTACTGCAGAGCAGATGATGCATATAGTTTTATTTCAATCGGTTTTATTTCTCCCTTTACATTATAGTTTAAAAATACTGATTATTAGATATATGTGTGTAAATGAGGGTATTTTACAAATACATTTTATTTCAAAGCTTATTTCTACTATCTATCATCTGTCTATTTATTGTAAAGCAGATACTGTATCAGATCTGAAATGTTTGAGATCTTTCTCAAACCTCATGTTATCCAAGACAATAGGGATTAATTTGTTACTCTTAACTATGATCACATCTCTTCATGTGGCTCCCAACATTTGTGATTTTACTTGTGAGAACTTAGAAGAACTCAAAATCCCTTTCCGTGTACTTGCTAATATCTTTAGTTGGTGTAACCTTTCTTTTCTTAATTTTCTGGTTAAGTAGTAAAGAAAGTGAAAATAAATCAAGCTGAATATAAGTCAACATTCTTAATTGAGATCAGACTTTGAATCTAGCCCCTGGCCAAGCACACATGTAACTTTCCAGATATTCTCAACATCTGTGTACATTAGAAAAACTTGAAACAAACATCTAATCTCCTGGCTACCATGCTCACCCTTTTATGAGTCTAAAAGTAATTAATCTTAGAATAGCCAATAATACCTACTATTTTGTAATTGATACTCCAACTGGGCCAAGTACCAAATCCATTTATATAATGCCTAGCAGGTGACTGATATCCTTCAGCCTTAAAATATCCTATTAAACATTTCAGATTCCCACATACAGTGACAGATTTTAAAGCATTTCTTAAATCAGTGAATTTCTTATTATATTATTTATTAGATTATGAAATTTTTTATTGTATAATTAAACTGAAGTGTTACATGTTATTCTATATCAAATTGCATATGAAAAATAATCTCTGCTGATTGTTATATTTGCCCACTGATTTATAATTACAACTACCACAATGACAGGTTAGAACTATTATATTTAAGAAAGCCCATACATTCTAAATGACTAATCAATTTGGCATTTTTCCTTAAAATATGAATAGTCTGATGAATAGATAAAAGGGTGGTCTGTATCATTTCAAACCAAAGATCATATTCTTTCCCAAGTGGTAGCCCAATGGATAGCATTATGGTTAAGATGTAAACAGACTATATATTGCAGTACTTATAAGTGTATACATATTTAAGCATTTTCAAATATTATTTCTGAAATTACTATACTCTTTCAGATCCTGTTAACATACCCTGAGCATATGTTTTATTTTTTTAAAGATTTTATTCATTTATTCATGAGAGATACAGAGAGAGAGAGAGGCAGAGACACAGGCAGAGGGAGAAGCAGGCTCCATGCCAGGAGCCCAACATGGGACTCGATCCTGGGACTCCAGGATCATGCCCTGAGCCAAAGGCAGATGCTCAACTGCTGAGCCACCCAGGGATCCCTGAGCATATGTTTTATTTTTTTTAATTTATTTTTTAATTTTTTTTATTTATTTATGATATCACACAGAGAGAGAGAGAGAGAGAGGCAGAGACATAGGCAGAGGGAGAAGCAGGCTCTATGCATCGGGAGCCCGACGTGGGATTCGATCCCGGGTCTCCAGGATCGCGCCCTGGGCCAAAGGCAGGCGCCAAACCGCTGCGCCACCCAGGGATCCCCATATGTTTTAATTATTAGTTGCCAACTACCTTATCTTTTTTAACTTTCAATCATTCAGAAGTTTTCAATTATGTCCTTTCAAAGTCATAATTAAGCATTATGATATATAACTTAGTATTTATATTAAATTTTAGGTACCAATATTTTGTTTTTCTAGAAATTCATATACAATACTATTATTTAGGGCAGCCCGGGTGGCTCAGTGGTTTAACACCGCCTTTGGCCCAGGGGTGCCAGGGGTGTAATCCTGGAGTCCTGGGATCGAGTCCCACATCAGGCTCCCTGTGTGGAGCCTACTTCTCCCTCTGCCTGTGTCTCTGCCTCTCTCATTCTCTCTCTCTCTCTGTGTCTCTCTGTGTCTCTCATGAATAAAAAACAAAACAAAACAAAACAAAAATACTATAATTTGTGGTTGGACATTTATCTTTAAACTCTTACATGAATTTTTTTTAACTTTTTAATTAAAAGATTTATTTTGTTTAGAGGGAGAGAGAACAAGCATGTGTGTGCATGAAAGGGGGGAGGGGCAGAGAGAGAGAGAATCTGAGAAGAATTCCCAGCTGAGCACAGAACCCCACATGGGGCTTAGTCTCAGGACCCTGAGATCATGACCTGAGCTGAAATCAAGAGTCTATTACTCAGCTGATTGAGTCACCTAGGCACCCCAACTTCCATGAACTTTAATGCCCTAGTTGCCTACTGTCTCTAGCTAAATCTTTGAATCATACTTTTATTTATTTCTGTCCATTCAGTCTACCTGAACATACACTACTACATTTTTTCTGTCTTACCAGTTTAACCTGAGTATTTTCCATAGAACGAAGTGTGTTTCAGCCTCTTCTAAGTGAAGTATATCCTAATTTCATCCATTTTTAAGATTACAAATCAAATACTATCTCTTCCATGAATATATACCTAGTTTCAGCTGAGAAACAAAACTTGCCCCTCTTCTCACATATAGAATTTAGTTGTATCACTAATTTTTACTTAAACAAAACTCTATATATTAATGTAATATAAAAATTTGAGGTTTGGAATTTGAGGTTAGGCTATTTTTTGCACTAAATACTTACCTTTTGAGTGATTCCCTTGTATTAGTAGGAAATCGAGTTTGCACCAAGATTATTTTATTTCTCTACATCTTAACGTATACAATTCTAATTCTAGTCACTATTCCTTGAGAAAAAAAATATCATTTATATTTTATCCTGTCTATATTCCCATTAGTTATTGACTAAACTATGAAGCTGTGGTACTTGAATATTACTAACAGTTTTAAGGACAAAGCTATCACCTCTACTACCTAATTTAATCTTGACAATTAATAATTCTCATTTTATAAGGGAGCAAACAGCCTCAAAGTACTTATTTTCCCAGTTTCACACATTTACTATGAGACAAAATGTAGCCTAAAATCCAGGTTGACTTTTTATAACATAGTTTTCTCATGACATGATTCACCTTATTATCATTATTATTATTATTATTATATTAATAATTATAGAATGACTAAAAAACATGTCTTCTCTCATTTGCTTTCTCTATTCATTCAATTTAATATCTTTCATTTTTGGGGCACCTTGGTGGCTTAATTGGTTGAGGATGCAACTCTTGATTTCAGCTCAGCTCAGGGTCATGGGATCAAGCCCTGTGTTCAGGCTTCTCCCTCAGTGGAAATCTGCTTGAGGAGGAGAGGCAAGATGGCAAAACAGTAGGGTCCCAAGTCACCTGTCCCCACCAAATTACCACAATAACTTTCAAATCATCCTGAAAACCTACGAATTCAGCCTGAGATTTAAAGAGAGAATAGCTGGAATGCTACAGTGAGAAGAGTTCGTGCTTCTATCAAGTACAACTTGTTTTTGGTCACTCTGCACTGAGCAAAATGACTAGAAGGAAAAACTCACCTCAAACGAAAGACTCAGAAACAGTCCTCTCTTCCACAGAGTTACAAAATTTGGATTACGATTCAATGTCAGAAAGCCAATTCAGAAGCAAAATTATAAAGTTACTGGTGGCTCTAGAAAAAAGCATAAAGGTCTCAAGAGACTTCATGACTGCAGAATTTAGATATAATCAGGCAGAAATTAAAAATCAATTAAATGAGATGCAATCCAACTAGAGGTCCTAAGGATGAGGGTTAACGAGGTAGAAAAATGAGTGAGTGACATAGAAGACAAGTTGATGGCAAAGAGGGAAACTGAGGAAAAAAGAGAAAAACAATTAAAAGATCATGAGGATAGATTAAGGGAAACAAACGACAGCCTCAGAAAGAAAAATCTACGTTTAATTGGGGTTCCCGAGGGCGCCGAAAGGGACAGAGGTCCAGAAAGTGTATTTGAACAAATCATAGCTGAAAAGTTTCCTAATCTGGGAAGGGAAACAGGCATTCATATCCAGGAAATAGAGAGACCCCCCCCTAAAATCAATAAAAACCGTTCAACACCTCGACATTTAATAGTGAAGCTTGCAAATTCCAAAGATGAAGAGAAGATCCTTAAAGCAGCAAGAGACAAGAAATCCCTGACTTTTATGGGGAGAAATATTAGATTAACAGAAGACCATAGAGACCTGGCAGGCCAGAAAGGGCTGGCAGGATATATTCAGGGTCCTAAATGAGAAGAACATGCAGCCAAGAATCCTTTATCCAGCAAGGCTCTCATTCAGAATAGGAGAGATAAATTGCTTCCAAGGTAGGCAGAAACTGAAAGAATATGTGGCCACTAAACCAGTTCTCCAAGAAATATTAAGGGGGACTCTGTAAAAGAAAGAGCAAGTCCAAGGGACAATCCACAAAAACAGGGACTGAATAGGTATCATGATGACACTAAATTCATATCTTTCAATAGTAGCCCTGAATGTGAATGGGCTTAATGACCCCATTAAAAGGCATAGGTTTTCTGACTGATAAAAAAGCAAGACTAATCTATTTGTTGTCTACAAGAGACTCATATTAGACATAAGGATGCCTACAGCCTGGAAATAAAAGGTTGGAGAACCATGTACGATTCAAATGGTCCTCAAAAGAAAGCAGGGGTAGCCATCCTTATATCAGATAAACTAAAGTTTACCTGAAGACTGTAGTGAGAGATGAAGAGGAACACTATATCATACTTAAAGGATATATCCAACAAGAGGACTTAACAATCATCAGTATTTATGCCCCGAATGTGGGAGCTGCCAAGTATATCAATCAAGTAATAACCAAAGTTAAGACATACTTAGATGATAATATACTTATCTTGGTGACTTGAATGTAACGCTTTCCACAATCGACAGGTATTCTAAGCACAACATCTCCAAAGAAACAAGAGCTTTAAATGATACACTGGACTAGATAGATTTCACAGATATTTACAGAACTTTACATCCAAATGCAAATGAATACACATTCTTCTCAAGTGCACATGGAACTTTCTCCAGAATAGACCACATACTGGGTCACAAATCAGGTCTTAACCAATACCAAAAGATTGGGATTGCCCCTTGCATATTTTTAGACCATAATGCTTTGAAATTAGAACTAAATCACAAGAAGTATGGAAAGATTTCAAACACGTGGAGGATAAGGACCATCCTGCTGAAAGATGAAAGGGTCAACCAGGAAATTAGAGAAGAATTAAAATGATTCATGGAAACTAAAGAGAATGAAAGTACAACCGTTCAAAATCTTTGGGATGCAGCAAAAGCAGTCCTGAGGGGGAAATTCATCCCAATACAAGCATCCATCCAAAAACTGGAAAGAACTCAAATACAAAAGCTAACCTTACACATAAAGGAGCTAGAGAAAAAACAGCAAATAGCTCCTACACCCAAGAGAAGGGATAGAGGGAACATTCCTCAGCATCTTAAAAGACATCTATGAAAGCCCACAGCAAATATCATTCTCAATGGGGAAGCACTGGGAGCCTTTCTCCTACGATCAGGAATATGACAGGATGTCCACTCTCTCCACTGCTATTCAACATAGTACTAGAAGTCCTAGCTTCAGCAATCAGGCAACAAAAAGAAATAAAATGCATTCAAATTGGCAAAGAAGAAGCCAAACTCTCCCTCTTCACAGATGGCATGATACTGTACATGGAAAACCCAAAAGACTCCACCCCAAGATTGCTAGAACTCATACAGCAATTGGGCAGTGTGGCAGGATACGAAATCAATGCCCAGAAGTCAGTGGCATTTCTATACCCTGACAATGAGACTGAAGAAAGGAAATTAAGGAGTCAATCCCATTTAGAATTGCACCCAAAAGCATAAGATACCTAGGAATAAACTTAACCAAAGAGGTAAAGGATCTGTACCCTAAAAACTATAGAACGCTTCTGAAAAAATTTGAGGAAGACACAAAGAGATGGAAAAATATTCCATGCTCATGGATTGGCAGAATTAATATTGTGAAAATGTCAATGTTACCCAGGGCAATTTACACGTTTAATGCAATCCTGATCAAAATACCATGGACTTTCTTCAGAGAGTTAGAACAAATTATTTTAAGATTTGTGTGGAATCAGAAAAGACCCCGAATAGCCAGGGGAATTTTAAAAAAGAAAACCATATCTGGGGGCATCACAATGCCAGATTTCAGGTTGTACTACAAAGCTGTGGTCATCAAGACAGTGTGGTACTGGCACAAAAACACACATAGATCAATGGAACAGAATAGAAAATCCAGAAGTGGACCCTCAACTTTATGGTCAACAAATATTCGACAAAGGAGGAAAGACTATCCACTGGAAAAAAGACAGTCTCTTCAATAAGTGGTGCTGGGAAAATTGGACATCCACATGCAGAAGAATGAAACTGGACCATTCTCTTACACCATACACAAAGATAAACTCAAAATGGTTGAAAGATCTTAATGTGAGACAAGACTTCATCAAAATCCTAGAGGAGAACACAGGCAACATCCTTTTTGAACTTGGCCACAGCAGCTTCTTACAAGATTCATCCATGAAGGCAAGAGAAACCAAAGCAAAATGAACTATTGGGACTTCATCAAGATAAGAAGCTTTTGCACAACAAAAGAAACAGTCAACCAAACTAAAAGACAACCTACAGAATGGGAGAAGATATTTGCAAATGACGTATCAGATAAAGGGCTAGTATCCAAAATCTATAAAGAGCTTATTAAACTCTACAGCAATGAAACAAACAATCCAATCATAAAATGGGCAAAAGACATGAACAGGAAGACATAGACATGGCCAACAAGCACATGAGAAAATGCTCCACATCACTTGCCATCAGGGAAATACAAATCAAAACCACAATGAGATACCACCTCACACCAGTGAGAATGGGGAAAAGTAACAAGACAGAAACAAAAAATGTTGGAGAGGATGCGGAGAAAAGGGAACCCTCTTGCACTGTTGGTGGGAATGTGAACTGGTGCAGCCGCTCTGGAAAACTGTGTGGAGGTTCCTCAAAGAGTTAAAAATAGACCTGCCCTACGATCCAGCAATTGCCCTGCTGGGGATTTACCCCAAAGATACAGATGCAATGAAACAGTGGGACACCTGCACCCCGATGTTCATGCAGCAATGTCCACAGTAGCCCAAGTGTGGAAGGAGCCTCGGTGTCCATTGACAGATGAATGGATAAAGATGTGGTTTATGTATACAATGGAATATTCCTCAGCCATTAGAAACGACAAATACCCACCATTTACTTCGATGTGGATGGAACTGGAGGGTAATATGCTGAGTGAAGTAAGTCAATCGGAGAAGGACAAGCATTATATGGTCTCATTCGTATGGGGAATATAAAAAAATAGTGAAAGGGAATAAAGGGGAAAGGAGAAAAAATGAGTGGGAAATATCAGAGAGGGAGACAGAACATGAGCAACTCCTAACTCTGGGAAACGAACAAGGGGTGGTGGAAAGCAAGGTGGGGGGGATGGGGGTGACTGGGTGATGGGCACTGAGGGACGCACTTGACGGGATGAACACTGTATGTTATGCTATATGTTGGCAAATTGAACTCCAATAAAAAAAAAAAAAAGAAATCTGCTTGAGATTCTCTCCTTCTGTTTCTGCCCTTTCCCCCCCACATTCTCTTCCTCTCTCTCTCTAAAATAAATAAATAAATCTTAAAAAAATAAAAATATATTTCATTTTTAAGTTAACATATTCTCCCAAGTAAATATTTAAAGCATACTGATTTTGATAAATGAGGTGCTATTGTTTCAAAAACTTTGGATGTAATAGTTGACAGGATGAATGAAAGGGAAATAAAATGATAACTATTCATCACTTCTATGGGATCTTGATAAATTTAAAGTTCTTGTTATTCTAAACAGTTCACTAATTACTTCTACAATTCTTACAGCAAATCTAGAAGGATTATCTCAAAAGTCAAAGGAAAGATTATCTGATTATAGAGAAATCACTCAGTAGAAAAATAAGCAAGAGTTGAATAGCCATGCCACAAAATAAAATGTAAAAGTGACTATAAACAATTAAATTTAATTAATCTCATTAATCAGGAAAATGTAAATGAGTAACAATAGCTTATTTATTTTAATTTTTTAAAGATTTTTATTTATTTATTCATGAGAGACAGAGAGAGAGGCAAAGACATAGGCAGAGGGAGAAACAGGCTCCTCGAGGGGAGCCCAATGTGGGACTCGATCCATCCTGGGACTCCAGGAACATGCCCTGAGCCGAAGGCAGATGTTCAACCACTGAGCCATCCAGGCATCCCAACAATGGCTAATTTTTTTTTTTATTATTTTTTAAGATTTTATTTATTAATGAGAGACATAGAGAAAGAAAGAGAGAGAGAGGGAGAGAGGGATAGAGGGAGGCAGAAACACAGGTAGAGGGAGAAGCAGGCTCCATGCAGGGAACCCGACGTGGGACTCGATCCTGGGTCTCCAGGATGCGCCCTGGGCTGAAGGCGACGCTAAACCGCTGAGCCACCCAGGCTGCCCAACAATGGCTAATTTAAAACGAAATTAAAATAGGAAAAAATAAATAGACTTTGATCCAGACAATAGCAACTACCTATTTAAGATTCCAATACTAACGCACAAACCACACACATATGTACAATAATTGGACATATGTATAAATATAAAATAATTGTAACCTAGATCTATGTCCCTTATTATATTCTTTCATGTCCTTTGAGTCTACCTTAAAGTATTATGTTCTCTACAAATTATTCCTCAGATTATTCCAGCCACATCATTCACTCTTTTCCCTGAACACCTATTATTTTCAATTTAAGTCCACTATGTTTGGCAATTAATATGCACAATCTGTTATGACAATTAGGTTGATTTCTCTTGTCTATGAGACTTTATGTAGTTTAAACTATTCAAGGTATGTCTTGCACTGCTCCTGTCACTTCATTAATACAATATCGGGTGTGGAATATTTGTTAAATATATTTTTGGTCGATTGATAGTTATCTCTGTATTCAGGCAAAGGTATTTGCAATTTAAAAAACATTCCTTTCAGTAAAAAGATTGTCTAAACCAAAACAAACCAACCAAATATATGTGCTTTACCTCTCCTTTATCAACTCTAATTTTATGGATGAGAAACTAGAAATTTAGACTTTAGTGACTTTATCCAACATTATGCACCAAGCTAAGTGATAAAATTATAGTTTTGATACAGGTCCACTGATTTTTTTTTTAGGCCACTATACCCTGAAATTTAATAAGGAATTTTAATAAAAACAAGAATTTGGAGAACAACAACAAAAAAAGCAAACTGACTGTGATTCCAGAAATCAAATTTCTTTCCTAGAATGAAAGCTTCTATTTAATGTCTCTGTTCTTGTGATATATGATGCTGAATGCTGGTTGACAAACTTAGTTGAAGAAAAGTGGTAGTAAATAATACAAGGAAAAATAAAACACAGGAATTGCATATTTCCCTATGGGATAATAAACATGGCAAAAAACTCTTGACAGCCTAAAGGATAATAGATGTTGTATAGCCATCTGGAATGCCAAATGCAGTGCATCTAGCAAGAAGTAAAGGAAAACAGATGGGCATTTTGTTTTCCATATTGTATTCCCAGGAATCGCAAGAACCTACTTGAATGACCAAGGGCACAATAACCTAATCTAATAGCAAAACCCTATAGTAATAAATGTAAAGAAAGGAAAAACTGTTCCTGTGATAAAAACGTAGAGTATAATCAGAATCTATCATTAAGGAGAAATGAAAAAAAGAGCAGAAAAATGAAAAAAATCATTATAGTATGTGACAAAATTGCCTCTGTCTTCATTTCTGCAACAAAATGCCATCCACCTTTTCAGAGTTTCCTACGAGCTAAGTTTACTGTTTGCAATAGAAGGTAAAGACTTTGAGGGACCTGGGTGGCTCTGTGATTGAGCACCTACCTTTAGCTCAGGGAGTGATCCTGGGGTCATGGGATTGAGTCCCACGTCGGGCTCCCCGCAGGGAGGCTGCTTCTCCTTCTGCCTGTGTCTCTGTCTCTCTCTGTGTCTCATGAATAAATAAATAAAATTTAAAGAAAAAAGATAAAGACTTCTACTTTTTATGGCACTTCTGTGTTTATTAGGAATGTGATATACCTTCTTTTAAATAATATTGGTGCTTTATTAGTCTTGGTCCTGCTTTCACTAGTATTCTTGTCACAAAGTTGTATAAAGTGTTTTTGGTAGTTTTTTCCCTAATCTAATCTTCCCCAAAGCTCTGTTCCTGGTGCATGATTTTATACAAAATGAGCTGTTTCAGAAAAAGCATATATAGTAATTATAGCAGAACACTTAAATAGCCACACATCAGTTATAGTTAAGAAACAGAAACCACCTAAGGTATCTTAAGCATCAGTGATGTAATGTAAATATTGACATCTATAAAAATATTGAAAAGTTGAAGGAGAAAGTCTAGACTTGGACTCCAGAAAAGACAGTAGGACAATGCAGAACTGAACTAAGGTCAGTTTCTCTCGTTAGCCACTGATGAAATCACACTGAAACGCAACCATGCCAGTACTAAGGCTACAACTTCTAGTTACTCCACAATCTGGAGAATGGACGCCCCTATCTCTTACCCGGGTTGAGAAGCCATATTGGGAAAAAAACAAACAACAAAAAAGAAAACACCACCATCAACACCAAAATACTTTTTATCATTAGGGCATTAGAGTATAGGAATTGTAGTGTTTTTGCAGAGAACTCTCTCATTTGCACAACTGCACTTGTCACTAGATAAAGACAAAAGGGAACCAGCATGAGGTTATCTGTGAGATGTTGCCTTTAAATTCCCAACTCCTCACCTAAAATGAAAAAAAAAAAAAAAAAAAAAGAGAGAGAAAGACAAATGATAATATGCAGAACGATATGTAAATGTTTGGACACAACTAAACTAGAAGACAGAATAGAGTAATCAGATGCGTACATCTACTTATAGTGAGTAAGTGTGTATTTAAGTGATATATAAAGACAGAAGCCATTTTATTTCACATATGTTCTCACAATAAGTAGGATCTTAATTAGAAGTGTTGTGTCAATAAATACCTATCTTATAAAATGAGACAGAATGCATGAGATAATAAAATCCCCGTATTGAAATTTCATCACATAAGCACATTTCAAAACACAGTTCAAGTATTAACAGTGGCATAGCAAGAGTGAAGTGTCAGGGATGTTTGACTTACATGCAGGCAATAAGTATGTGCATTGTCTATTCATGACCTTTAAATTATAATACAAAAAAGACTCAAGAGTTTTTTTTTTATTTATTTACCTCTATACCAGCAATTTTCAAGAAAATCAGAGTTTCAAATATAGTTCTCCCCAAACTTTTTCTAGTCTAGGTTCTTAACAATTGTTATGATTACAGGTGACATTGATTATATATGTTAGCTTCAAATTAGTATATTTTCTCACTTTTCTTTTCATAAATATTATGTTTTACTTGAAAGTTAATTTGGAGAACTCTCTTAGGGTTAGCCTCCAACACAATCACACATTCAACTACATGATTTTAAGAGCAAGTTTGTGACTGTTTAGATCCTTGCTGTTTATTTCTCCAATCTTGTAAGATTACATATTCCTGCATTGCCATCAAAAACAAAACAACACAAAAACAGTTATAGCACAGTAGCTATAAAAAATGAAGGAAAATGGGCTCCTGGATGGCTAGGTCAGTTAAGCATGGGACTCCTGGTTTCATCTCAGGTCATGATCTCAGAATCCTGAGAGGCCTGGGTGGGCTCTGTGCTCAGCTCGGGGTAGGTTTGAGATTCTCTCTCTATGCCCCTCCTCCTTGCATGCTTGCTTGCTCTCTTTCTCTCTCAAATAAATACATCTTTTTTAAAAAATGAAGGAAAAGAACCTGTCTACTTCATTTGATATGATTATGTAATGTATTTCTCTGTGTTGAAACTGTAATACCTAAAGTAGTTCAATCTTTTGTATATGTGATGTCTTTTTTTTGTCATTACGTTTTACTTTCAATCATTGCCATCAAGGCTCATCCTGAATGGATTAAAGCGGACATGAGCAGTCAATACAGAACCATTAGAGTATCTTTAAAATTGGTATATTTTTTACTTGCTTTATTCACATTTTTATAATGTCAAATTCAGGTTTGCTAGAAAAAATAGTAATGACACTGTTAGAGGCGAGTCCTGTTTCCCAGCCTCAGTTCTTTAGTTCAGTCAAGAAAGAATTCAGAGTCACACTGAGTGGTTAATAGTGATCAAAGTGAAAGTACACCCACTAGGTGGGAGAGCAGGTGGGCCCAGAAGTGGCAGCTGTGCTGAGGGTGGGGGCTGCCTTTTTTATACTTGCCTGGATTATGGGCCATAGCTAGGGTGGTCTCTGATTGAGGTTGCCTCCCATCATCTAAGGAACTCCTCCTACCAGTAGGGAGAGAAAGGTTTTGGCCCTTTCTTGGTCCTTGTTGGAATGGTCATGGCACCCATCCCCTGCAAGGGGAGTCAAAATTGGAATGTGAATGTATTATAATGAAGCTACAGGTTACTGGAGGGCAGCGGTTATAGGGAAGGGCATCCTTGCGACCCCAGTGTATCTCCGAGCTGAGCTGTTTTTGCTCTGGAGGTGGTTGGTGGTTTCTTTTTCCAGCAGCCGGGCAGTCCCGTTCCCTGCTCCTAACTAGCTAACTGCCTACTCTATCAGTATAATGGGCATCCTAGGTATCACAAGATGCCTGGTAAAAACCACTTGGAAATCAACTTTTTTCAGTTATGTTACAAATTTGTTTTCTAATCATGTATCTTCTGCCTGAGAGGATTTCCAGCTAAGTCAGTTATTAGAGAATTAGCCTAAAAACCTGATAAAATTAAAATTCACAACTAAAGCTAAAGGAGAATAGAAAATATGAAAGAATGAGTGACTGAATTCTCTTTTTTCCTTTACTCATTACTGATTATTTCTCAGAATTTAAATGAGACTAGAGCACAGCTTAATATATTTTCAAATTTTGATTTTTCTCATTGTCTGTCCTTCGGTGGCTCTATTTAAAAAATAAGTTCTATAAGTTAAACCACTGAATAGCATGGATTATTAATGTAATTGTATTTTCTAGGGTCTTTGAGTATGTCTGAAACAATCTACACATTTTCATATAACATAATTTTAATATCTTTTTCTATCTAAAATAATGATGGCTACATAATCCTCTAAATCAAATTATTTAGGATCCAAAATTAACATTGGTAAGCGTTGGTCTGCATATGATTCTTGCTACTTCTGAAGGAATAAAAATCATCAGATGTGTTTAGAAAACTTTATAGCATTTCATAATAAAGCTCTATATTCTGTGTTTTCTCATAAAACATATTGATATTTCAAATGTGTTCTAAATCATACTTATCAGACCTTCAGTTTTTAACTTAAATTTCAGTCTTGGTTTTCATTTTCAAATTCAATTTTTTGCATGCTTCGGAAAAAGTAGACTACTTATTTCTTTGATATGGATGAGAAAAACTGATACCCATCATCATAGTGTATTACTTAATTGTTAGAATAATTGTCTCCAGCAGTTATAATTGATGGTACTTGGATTTTATTGGTAAGAAGATGCCATTTGTTTTGTTTATGACTGGATCTTTGAAAGAAAACAATTTTTCTTTTATGAAGTGTTAGTACTACAAATGAATTTAGCTAAATTTTTCCCTGATAATGAAAAGCCTGCTTCATACCTTTCTGTGCCTAGAGGACATTAGAGAATGCTTCTCCTGTCACATTTTCCTTGTCCCTCAGCTGGTATTATATATGTCATGCAATCCAGGACAATCCTTTCCTTTGTGTAAGCAGCAGTATCAAGGATTTATGGCAGCTACTCCCTCCTGCTAGTGAGGGAGAATAAGACTTAATATGTTTTAAAATCGGGTATAAATCAAGGTTGGTGAAAGGCAAACTTGAAAAAATCTCATACTCCTATAAAAACACCCAACATTTGTGAGGATTTCTCTTTATATTTCCACCAGATGGTGGAGAGCAGAAATGAGAGGAAAGAAAATTACAATCCATAATTTCAACTGACTTCATAGATCTCATTATTAGTGACAGCTGAGGTAGCTGAATACTTTTTGATGTGATTTGGAACAAATCAACTTTCCTCTCTCTGAGAATTTTTATTTTATTTTATTTTATTTTATTTTTTTACAAACAAAAAGGAACTTTGAACAAGAAAGGCAGTTGTGTGGAAAGTGTTTGAGCTTTGATGTCTGAGGCCTTTATCCAAATTTCAGGTCTGTTACATGTTTACTTATGTTACTTAAAGTGTAAGTTGCTCAGCCTCTCAGAATTGATTCCTCCATCCGGTTTCCTGGGGTATTGCTGTGGACCTAAACATTTACATTATGGAAAAAAAAATCCCAATAATTAACACTACTATTGTCATCACATTTTCCTTTAGAAGCTATGCCACACAGATAAACATTGTTTTTGAAGAAATAATACCAAGAAGAAGCATAATTTCTAACAGTAAATTACATAAGGGCCTTTGCATAAGACCTCTCTTTGTTAGGAATTCCAGTACAATTACTTTTTTGAATGTATGTCTTTATGAAGACATTAAGGTTAAATATATGCATTTATGTCTAAACTGAATTTTGTCTTTATGTTTTGCTTGGTACCCACATTTCTATCCTAAGGTGTAATGTAAAATCAAATCACTTCTCTTTTCTTACTGTCTAGGAGTTCCTGTTCTCCTAGTGTTCTGTTCAGCAGTTCCTAATATATCCTATTTAGTAAGGAATATAGCATGTAATCTAAATGCCAACAGCAATTATTAGTAAATGATAATGATTTGTGTTTTGAAATATCAAAAAAGAATTACATTTCTATTGTATAATATTTGTATTTTCTACTGTGTTGGACACTATTAGTAATGTTTAATTGTGTTGACTTCAGAAGCTGTCTTAAGTAGAAGTTGATTTTACTGAAATTTTTTAAAACGCCATAAATTTATCTGTATCACAACTACAGTTTAAGGTGAAATGTGTAATCCAATTTAGCTATATGTATTCACTAATTAGACCATTCACCCAACAAATGTTATTTTCAGTCAAACTTTTTTCAAATGTTAAGTAGCAAAAAGTGATATACAAGGAAACAATAATAGTAAAAGCTTATAATGTAGTGCAGTATCTTAGACAATCTGATATTTCATTTATTTTCTTTATTATAAAAAATTTAATGATTTCTAATTCCTGTGAGTATCTCATTTCCTTAGCTCCTTAAAGTTGAAATGCTAATACTTTTTAACCATTGCTCTGTTATTTCTTGGCACTTTCAGCCATTCATCAAATAGAGCAGATATTATCCGTAAATTGAATGCCTTAGAGAGTTAAGTTTTAGGTTAAAAAGACATACAATTTAGTATCTTATAGATAATAGGCTTTGAATTACTTGTTATTTAGAACATATATACTTAAATCAGCATATTCAAATGGATTAGGAGAGAAAAATATTATAAATGAGTTAAGGGTCAATTTTTGCAATCTTGGTTTCAATTTGAAAAAGTAAATAGATGTTTTTATATATTAGGGATCACATACAACTAAGCATTTTTTCATCAGTGATTTTAAGTATTCCACATGTTTTCTTGAAACTTTTCTTTCATGAAAAAATACATTGTTCTCGATCTAACTTGAAATACAGAAAACTTCCAATTCTGCTAACCGAGGAAGCCACTTTCTAGGTCTTTCACTAACTTATCAATTACAAATACCATAATTAAACAAATATTATATATTTATTGGCTATAGGCATTATTTTCAATTATGTTCAATTACTTTAAAGTAGCCTATCTACCCTTTTCTACTACTTTGTCCAAATTTGTGTTGGTTGCATTATTATTATTTTAGTTGCTCTATTACTGTTCTTTTTAAGATACAGTAGAACTAAATATAAGTGAGGCAGCACTGTGATTGATGCACAAGTAGGAAAATATGAATGAAAACACAGTGCATCAAAAGTCATGGGAGGCAGTGAAGCAGTACTTAGAGGGAAATTTTGCAGCATTTAACCTTTATTAAAAAGGAAGAAAGAGAAGAATGGCTTCATATCAACAAAGTCAGATTCCCTTTAAATAATTTTTTTCAAAATAGGGAAAATAAACTCAAAATAGGACAAGAAAAGAGGGAAGAAAGGAAGGAAGGAAAGAAGGAAGGGAGGAAAGAAAGGAAGGAAGGAAGGAAGGAAGGAAGGAAGGAAGGAAAGAAGGAAGGAAGGAAAACATCACGGCAATAAATGAACTAGAAAATAGAAAAAGAATAGAAAAAAATCACAATCAAAAGCTGGATTTTTGAGGAGATTGATGTAAAGGATAAACCTCTGACCAGAGTAATAAGAAAGATTAGAAAAATTATAAGAAATATAAGAAATGAGAGAGGTGAAATCATTACAGATACTACTGATCTTGAAAATATGGAAATATTACACAGGAAGCTATCATTTTGTATAATATGAATATTATGCAAATAAATTCCAGAACTTTAAAAAAAAATTCCAGAACTTTAATGAAATGGATATAACAGTTGAAGGATACAAACTATTAAACTCACTAAAAATATATTGTGAATAAATACATTGTCAAACAGGTCTGAACTTAGGGAGAGATTTTTCTTTTTCCTCAAAAGAAAGGTTATTGCAATAGGGAGAATACTGTGATTTCAGAAAACTGGAAGCAACACAGAATTGAACAGGAAAAGATTCTTCTGTAATAGGGTAAGGAGGGATAAGCAAAGCCAAACCAGATCTTTTAAAGGAAAGTTGAGCAACAAGAGGAAAGAACTAGTGGGATCCTACAGAAAAAGTGTCTGTCTGTGGTCAGCTGATCTCAGAATAATGAGGAATATCTTACTTTTTATAGTTTTCTTAGACTTGGGGACAAGAGTTCAGGAGCCTGTGAGAAGGAGAAAAGTTGATTAAAGTGTGGTTAAGATTAAGCAGAGAGTAACAAACGGGCAGTGGACATTGTGAAAGAAATTAAATTCTCAGTCAAAAATGTCAAAAATCATTTCACAAAGAAGACTCTAGGTCCACATGGCTTCACTGATGAATTCTTCAAAACATTTATGAAGAAATAATACCAATGCTAGATATTTTTTCTAGAAAATTAAAGGTGATAATATGCTTCTCAACTCATCCTGTGAGGACATTTTATGAATCATTATTCTAAAATCAAATTCGGACAAAGAGATTAAAAGAAAAGAAAGCTAGAATCTAAAATCCTTCATGAATATAGGTACACGATTTTCTAAAGTTATTTTAGTAAATAAAATGCAAAATTGTATAAAAGGAATCATACTTCATGACGAAGTGGACTTTATTCCAAGAATGAAAGTTTGGCTAACATTTAGAACTCCATCAAAGTCCAAACAACAAGAACTCTAAGTCAGTACTAGTAGGAATGCAACATGGTCAAGCCATGTGGGCAGATTCCATATGACCAAGAAATCACATTTCTATGTACAAGCCCAGATGGTTTGAAAACATACCCAAGCAAAAATATTCACATGAATGCTTATAATAGCTCTGTTCTCAATCACCATGAATTGGAAGATGCCCCTCAATGGAGTAATGCTTAAACAAACTGTAATAAATTCTTAAAATATAATACTACACAGCAAGAGGGAACAAACTAGTGAGCCCTGCAAAAACATGGATGAATCCTAAATGCATAAGGCTATTTAAAAGAATCCAGGGCATCTCAGGTGGCCCAGCGGTTTAGCGTCACCTTCAGTCTGGGGCGTGATCCTGGAGACCTGGAATCGAGTCCCACGTCGGGCTCCTGCAGGGAGCTCTCTCTCTCTCTCACTTTTTTTTTTTGTTTGTTTGTTTGTTTGAGTACCTGGTTTATTTCTGATGCAGGGGAATCTCGGGACAGTAGCAGATTCCGGGCTGAGGGGGTGGCTGTCTGGGACGGAGCTAGAACTCCACCTTGCAGGCGGGGAAGGCCTCGCCCTGCATGGAGACGGTGCTATTGCTGCCCAGCAGGGTGATGCCCAGCGCCTGGTGCCCAGCGTGCATCTCCTCGTACCCCTCGGGCATTACCCCTGAATCAAAGCTGGGGATCAGGGTCACCTGTGCTTGCCCGCCAGCAGTGCACCCAGGATGGCCCGCATGCCCTCTTCCTTGCGCTGGTCCTGGCCACTGATGACATAGCAGAGTGCACGCACCCGCGGGAAGGATTCCTCATCCACTAGCTGGGCACTGCTCCCGCTGGGCAGAGAGGCCAGGTCAAGGTAGACGGGGGAGCCTGGACGGGCTGCTGACCCACCTGGCCGGCTGCAACCTCATCAGTGTTCATTACTAAGTGTATAATTTTGCTTCTGACTTTGGAAGTAGCCCAGCCTTGCATAAGGCCATTCCTCATACCCCTCATCTAAAACACCACCTGAACCTACAGGGCTCTAGCCTCTCCCATGCGGATGTCAGACAGCTGTGGGAGATGCTGAAGCACCGGGCATGCAGCATAGAAGAGCTGATGTTGGGAATGTGTGACATCACAGCAGAAGCTTGTGAAGAAATTGCCTCTGTCCTTGTCTGCAACAAGAAGCTGAAGCTGCTCTCTCTGGAAGAAACCCCCCTGAGGAACGAAGGCATGCTGCTGGTGCTGTGTGACGCCCTGAAGCACCCAGACTGTGTGCTGCTGATGTGCTGCTGCATCACCTCTGTGGCCTGTAACTACATCTCCCAAGCCCTTTTGTGCAGCAAATCCCTGTCCCTTCTCGATCTGGAGTCAAATTTCCTGGAAGATGATGGAGTGGCATCTCTTTGTGAGGCACTGAAGCACCCGAATTGCCACATCGAGCAGTTGTGGTTGGCAGATTGTTGCCTCACTTCTCTTTGTTGTAAGAACCTCTCTGCTGTTCTTGTTTGCAATGAAAAACTAAAGATCCTGAAACTAGGGAGCAATGACATTCAAGATGCTGGTGTCAAGCAGTTATGTGAAGCTCTGAAGCATCCAGACTGTAAAGTAGAGCATCTTGGGCTGGATATGTGGCAGCTCACCACTGCCTGTTGTGAGGCGCTGGCCTCGGCTCTCACTGTCTGCACATCACTGAAGACCTTGAATTTGCACTGGATTAGCTTGGACCGTGATGGGGAGGTGGTGCTGTGCGAAGCCCTGAACCACCTGGACTGTGCCCTGCAGCAGCTTGGGCTGGACAAATCTGTTTTTGACAAGGAGATTCAGATGTTGCTCACAGCTATGGAAGAGAAAAACCCCCACCTGACCATTTCCCACGTACTCTGAATCGACAAAGAGTACAGGATCAGGGGTGTGCTTACCTGATGGGGAACATCTCAGGTAATCTTCTCACAAAGGCTTCTCACTGGTCACAGTGAGCCTTACTTCTCCTAGCACACCCTGTCCTGTAGACTGTAATATATGGTGGTGGGGGCTGTGATTTCAGGCCTGTCCCTTTACAGTGTCCTAGTGATATGACTGTGGATGTGCCATCGTGCCTAAGCCCCCAACCCCAACTTTAAAATTCACATCTTACCTTGCAATAGTTAAAGGAACACATTAAAATGGATAAATACTTTGGAACTAACATTTAGTTGCAACTAAAATGCAAACCCATCATTTATATGGCAAATTGGAAAACTGTACAGTTTGACAGTTCTGTGAGGTCACAGAAGACCCTGAGATGCGCCCCCCACCCCCCATCATGCATCCATGTATACACACACCTGAAAAGGTATTATACCAAAACACCTCACTTTTTTTGTTTATTTTTATTTTTGTAAAAGTGGTTTATTCCACGGCCATTGAAAAAATAATGACCTATTGAGTAAATATTGGCTTAAGGCATATAGCAGAGCAGCTCGCTACTTCTCTAACATACGTGTAACAAGATGGAGAGCCATCTGTTTTCCAAAGATAGGAGGTTAAACCAGTACATCCATTTTGAAATGCTACTATATATACACACCCAAACTACTACATACATATACAGGACTTCAAAAAACAAACAAACAAGCCCAACTCAAAACTGCTTACAGCCTGGCACTTGCTTCTCCCTCTGCCTGTGTCTCTGCCTCTCTCTCTCTCTCTGTATTTCTCATAAATAAATTTTTTAAAAATCTTAAAAAAAATAAAAGAATCCATTCTGAAAATGCCATATACTCTGTGATTTGAATTACATGATATTCTGGGAAAAGCAAAAATGTAGAGATAGTAAACATATCAGTGTTTGACAGGGGTTTATTGATAGGGGAGGGTTGAATGGTGACAGGGATGTGAAAGCATTCTAATTCGGTATGATACTCTGATAGTGGTTGCATGGCACTATTCATTTGGATATCTTCATAGATCTTTACAGCAAAAATAAATAAATAAATAAATAAATAAATAAATAAATAAATAAATAAACAAACAAACTTTAATATATGCAAATTATCTAAAGCATTTAGAAAGTAAAGAGATCCCGGCACACAATGAAAACCATAACAAAAGAAACTAATTGTATTACAAATGTGTGAAATCTCCTCAAGAAAAGGATTGATATAAACACTATGACCAAAGTAACTTTGGAAATGAATGCAGTCTAGAAGATTAAAAGTAAAATGAACTGTACTTTGGTTGATAAAGTTGTTTAATTGTTTCCTATTCCTAGGCTAACAATTCTAAAGCTGCTATACCTGTACACTAAAATCAAATAATGGATGGTGGCAAGTGGGAGCCAGATTCCATACTGAAGGGACTGGTTACAGATTTGAAAGGAAGGAGGCAGAATGATCTATGTGGGGAGGATTAGAGTTGGAGACATCAGCAACGAAGGCATGTTTAACCTACCATAAATGCAAATGTATTGAAAAAAATGTAGAGATCTGTGTACACATGGGTTAGTGTACACAGAGAGATATCCTTGATCTGTCAGCTGAGAAGACCAAGAAGTAATGACACTCTAGTAGTAATGTGTACAACTGGCGCCCACATCTTGGTTTCTGATATTTATCTCCAATAACAGGAATTAGGGCTTCTTGGAGAAGTGGCCACTTTTAGGATTAAGGCAGTAGGTGCCTGCTTTATCTTACAGAGCCATAAAGTAAGAAAGGGATTAGTTAAAGAACACTCCAATAATTTGAATATGTCAAAGGGACAAAGAAACCAATTGAAACAGCTTCTAACAGTCAAAGCTGAACAATTTGGGCAACAAAATAAATAAAGTAGTAATTGGATTATCACCCAAAGGAGAAAATAAATATTTGAGTCTTACATAAAAGAATAAATTATTAACTAAACAAATATGTATTTATTTTTTATATTTATTTAGAGGGTAGAAAAATCTCCTATTCAGAATTCTGAACAATTTATTTAGATACATTACTCCCAAAAAGGTAGAATGTAACTTTCCACTCCTCAAAGGTAGGATCTGCAGTCACTTCCTTCCAAAGATTACAGCATGGAAAGGGTGAAAAAGAGTAACTTTCTGGTAGAGAAACCTAACAAACATTACCTCATCTGTGGAATCAAGGTCAATATCCACAGTGATAAATCTTGTTGATAGTATGTACCTTTGATATGATGTGATAAAAATGGCACTTTATTTCTGTGGTTTTCCAAAATCCATATACCCAGTCTAATAGTGAGAAAAACATCAGACAAATCCCAGTTGATGGACATTCTATAATATCCCTGACCAGTACTCTTCAAAATTGTCAAGGTCTAAAAAATAAGGAAAGTCTAAAAAATTGTTACAGCCAACAGGAGCCTATGGAGACATGACAGATAAATATAATATGGTATCCTGGATGGGATCCATGAACAGAAAAAGACATTAGGTTAAAAATGAAGAAAAAAAAATTTAAAGTATGAACTTCAGTTAATAACAAAATGTCCATATTGATTCATTAATTGTAACAAATGTACCATAGCAATTTAAGTTGCTAATAATGCAGAATAAATTGATTGTGGGATATATAAATTATTCTAAATCTAAAATTATATTAAAATAACATTTTATTTTATATTAAATTGTATTAAAACACTGTAATTAACCATGCTAATAATTAGAAAAAATATATACTATGTCCATACCTGCAGAAGAATCTTTGGGCAAAATCCAATATCCATGCCTAGAAAAATAATAATAATAACCTCTCAGTGAACCAGGAGTAGAAAGGACCTCCCTCAACTGGATAAGGACCATCAGTGAAAAATATATGTCTAACATCATACCTAATGGTGAAAGATTGAATGCTTTTCCCTCCAAAGCTAGAATAGGCAAGAATGTCCATTCTTATCCTTTTTATTCAACATTGTACTGGACAGTTCTAGCCAATAAAAAGCAAGGGAAGTAAATAAAGGAATCCAGCAAAAACGAAGGAATACAAATATTTGTATTCACTAGTAGTATGATAATATACAGAGAATTTATAAATTTATAAATTATAAATTTATAAAACATTGAAATAAAAATACGAATTAAAAAAATTTTTTAAAATTTATGGTTAATGAATTTAGCATGACTGCATGGAATAAGAACTACAAAAACTCCATTGTATTTCTATATACTGCCCTCAGACATTTTTTCTTAAATAAAAAATATCAAATATAACAGCATCAGAATGAATGAAATAATTAGTAATAAATCTGACTGAAATGTACCATAATATACACTAAAAAAGAAAAAGATTTCTGAGAGAAATTAAAAAAAAATCTAAATAAATAGATAGATGTTCATGAGTTAGAAGACTTAATATCTTTTAAATGCCAATTCTCCCCTAATTGATCTATAGATTCAACACAATTGCAATCAATAATAAACAAGCCTTTTTGGGGGGGGAGGTGGCTAATGCAAGCTGTTTCTGAAATCCATAGATTTCATATTCAAACATATTCTAGAATAGTCAGCAACATATTAAAGGTACACAAAGATGGAAGAGAGCTGAAAGTTACAAAATATCAGGATTTAATTTGGAGATACTCATTAATGTAATTCAGACAGTATGTTATTAGCATAAAAATGACAAATATTTCAATAGAACAGAATAAACTCCAATGTATCAGTGAATGTGCAACTTTTTTTTGACAGAGATACAAATGCATTTCATTGGAAAAAGGACAACCTTTCAATAAGTGGTTTTTAAAGTAATGGATAATTATATGTAAGGAAGATGTTAACTTTAACCTATACCTCATATCATATATAAAATTAATCATAAGCTTATGTGTTAAACCAAAAACAATGAAACTTTAATAGGAACATAGGAGAAAAATCATTGAGATGTTGGAGTAGGCAAAGCCTTTTTTTTTCTTTTTAGGCAAACCTTTTTAATAGATACACCATAAAAAGCATGATTCATGAAAGAAGAAGTGGATAAATTGGACTTTGTCAAAATTTAAAACTTTTATTCTCTGTAAAACATGCTTAAGAGAATGAAATATAAGCACATACTGGAAGAACATATTCACAAATCATGTATCTGATAAAAGGATTAATATCCAGAATATATAAGAATTCTCAAAAGTTAACAGTAAGGAAACAATCTAGTAAATACATAGGCAAAGATTTGAACAGACATTTTTAAAAAGAAGTCATATGGATAGAAATGTAGCACATTTATCAATGCTCAGTATCAGTTGTTTGGCAAAAGTAAATTAAAGACAAAATGAGAGACTACTCTCCACCTATTAGAATGTTTAAAATTTAAAAGACTAACCATTTCAATTGTTGATGAGAATGTAGAGCAACTGAAACTCTCATTAATTTTTGATGGAAATGTAAAATGGTACTACCACTTTTTTTAACATTTTGGCAGTTTCTTAGAAATTTAACCATAAGGCAGCCTGGGTGGCTCAGCGGTTTAGTGCAGCCCAGGGCGTGACCCGGGAGACCTGGAATTGAGTGCCACATTGGGCTCCCTGCAAGGAGCCTGCTCACTCCCTCTGCCTGTGTCTCTGCCTCTCTTTCTCTCTGTGTACACACTCTCGTGAATAAATAAATACAATCTTAAAAAAAAAAGAAAGAAATTTAACCATATATCTACTATATAGTTCAGACATTCCACACCTAGATATTTATGCAAGATAAATGAAGTCGTTTGTATTGGTTTTCCTTTTTTAAAAAAAGATTAATTGATTTATTTTATGAAAGAGAGAGCAGGGATAGGGGCACAGTCAGAGGGAGAGGGAGAGAGAGAAAAGCTCAAGCAGACACCCCACTCAGGATTGACCCTAACTTGGAGCTCAATCTCACCACCTGAAATTATGACCTGAGCCAAAATCAAGATTAGGATGCTCAACCAGCAGAGCCACTTAGGTGCCCCTGTATTGGTTTTTCTATTGCTATTAAAAAATTAAGTAATCAGAGGGGAGGAGGGCTAGGAGGATGGGTGAAATATGTGATGGGAATTAAGGAGTGCACTTGTCATGATGAGCACTGGGTAATGTGTGGAACTGTTGACTCAGTATATCATACACCTGAAACCTAGTATATAACACTGTGTGCTAACTAGCTGAGATTGAAATAAAAAGTAAAAAATAAAAAAAAAAACAGTATGAATGCATTATCTTAAAGTTCTTAATTCAGAAATTCAACACTGGACACAAAAAATAGAGCGTTGGTAAGACTATCTGTCTTTCTGGAAGCTTCAGAGAGAATCTGTTTCCTTGTCTTTATAGCTTCTAAATTCTTTTCACATTCTTTGACTTTTAGTCTCCTTCTTTGATCTTCAAATCAGGCAATAGCAGTCAAGTCGTTTTCATATCACATCTGTCTGATTCTTTTTTCTGTTTCTACTTATAAGGATGCATATAATTAGATTGGAACTTGTCAGATAACTCTCTATAATCTCCCCATGTCAAGGTAGATAGGTTTATTAGCTACCTTAATCGCATCTGCAGTCGTCACTTCCCATTGCCAAGTAAGGTAACATATTCCAGATCTCAGGAATTAGGACATGGATGTCTTGTGGGAGCACTGTTCTGCCTAGCACAGCATATACTCATACAACAATTTTAAAACAAATTCACCCATGGTTTTTCATCTTGGGTTTTGAGTTAGAGCCTCACTTTGGGTGTAGAGATTACTTGAAAACAAATTTTCCCAGAAGTTTAACTTGTGAGATTCCCCAAATTGGAAAGAAAAACAAACTGGTTAATAGATGAACAAATTGTAGTGTACACATACTCAGCAATAAGTAGGAATGAACTATTTATACATGAAATAATGTGGGTAGTTCTCAAAATAATTATGCTGAATAAAAGAAGCCAGATAAAAAGGATGACTCTAGATATATGAAATATTAACAAATGCAAACTAATTTATAGTGACAGAAACATCACTAACTAGTTTTTAGATGTGTACGATAGTAAGTGGTGGCTAGAATGTGGCGATAAGAGTTGGATTACAAAGGGGTATGGATCATCTGTCTCACAAATATATACATTTATCAAAACTTGTCAAATTTTGTGTTTTGTGTGCACTTTATTTATATGTCAATTATACTTTCTCAATAAAGCTCTGAAACATACTTAATTTTTTAAATTAAGTTCAGTCAATTAATGGTTCGCCTTCAGCTCAGCCCACATTGGGCTCCCTGATCAGTAGGGAGTCTGCTTCTTCTGCTCCCTCTGCCCTCAGTCCCTCCCCACTTCATTCTCTCTCAAATAAATAAATCAAATCTTTAAAAAAAATAAACAAACAAAAGAGAAGCCAAGATATCCAAAGTGTAACCCTTACCTGACAAGAGAAAAGGGGGGAATCTTATTCACTTATCCATGAATCATTACATATACTATTGGTCATGAATTGTTGGGTAATTTTGAGTACCATGTGTTTTATTGGATGTTTGACTCTTCCATGACAGCAAAACTAGTTCCTAGTTGAGTCAATCTGACTTCCTAAAGTATTTCTCAGAAAATTTTCTTTGAACAATATCATTATGTCCACAATCTAGAGGAATACAATTCTGGGAGTTCCCTAGCTTGAGTTGGACAACCTAGAGGCATAATAAGTTGAACCAGAAGGTAAAAATCATATTGTAGTTATATAATGGATCCAGCATTAATATTTGTTTTTGTTTAAAGATTTTATTTATTCATGAGAAACACAGAAAGAGAGAGAGAGGCAGAACACAGGCAGAAGGAGAAGCAGGCTCCATGCAGGGAGCCTGAAGTGGGACTCCATCCCAGGTCTCCAGGATCACGCCCTGGGCCAAAGGTGGTGCTAAACTGCCGAGCCACCAGGGCTGCCCCAGCATTATATTTGAATGGGGGGAGGTGGGTTGGCTGTACTAAGGGAAGTGGTACTGGATAGACAATTCCAGGTGTCTATAACAACTGACAAATTATACAGATTTCCACTTAAATTTCTTATCTGTGTATTTTATAGCTCAACACAGCAGATATGTTTTCAAAACACACTCCTAAAACAATCTATTGTGTTTAAAATTATATTCTAAAATGCTTTATAACAGCTTTATAAAAATAAAATACATCTTTTCATAGTATACCAGTGTATAAATTATAGCAGCTTTCCGTGGATATGTGTATGTGTGTATGTGTATGAATATGTGTAATTTGACTTTGCCACAGCCATATAATTTAAGCAAGACAAACTTTAAGGTTTGCTGTTTACAAATGAAGCAAATTAGTTCTTGTGGACTGAATGTTATGTTCTCCTGAAACTCATATATGAAGGCCTAACCACCAACACATGATGGTATGGTATTTGGAGATGGATCTTTGGGAAGTGAGGAGGCAGTTGAGGTAATGAGGTTAGGGCTCCATTATGGGATTAGTACCCTCAGAAGAAGAGAAGGAGAGGCCAGAGTGCTCTCTCTCCATCAAGTGAGGACCCAGAGAGATGGAGGTCATCTGCAGTCCCTCACCAGTAATCAGATATCTTTTGATCTTCCTGAACTGTGAGAAATAAATGTCTGCTATATAAGCCAACAAAATACTGTCTACGGTATTTTGTTACTGCATTGGACTAAGATGTGAGTTTTAGCAAAGCATTATGTGATGGAAAGCCCAGATGTTTGAAGCAAACCAACCTAAATTTTCACTTCAGCAGCCTTTACTTACTTGTGCAACCCTGAACAAGTGGTTTCATCAGTCATCAGTTTAACTGCACCTTCTCTACTTCAAAACAGGTCTTACATGTCTACTCTAAGAATCAGTTATACTTTACTGCAAATAACTGAGTGTAGGCAAGATTTATTTTTCAAAGTAGTCTCAGAGAAAACTGTTAATAAAGTCTGTATTTATATATAATACATATGTCTATGTACTGGAAATACTCAATCCATGCTAATTTTGATACCTATCTTATGTGTCATTTTAAAGAGAGCTTTAAAAAATTATTTTCCAAAGCAATATATTCAAAGAATTATATATTTATGTACATAAGATTTATATATAGAAATATATATGGGAAAAGGTATGAGAAAAAGACCCAGGATCCTTATATTATGTAAATATTTATATTTGAATAAAATAAAATTTACAGTAAAATATCCAAGTGAGTTTGTGTTATAGTGAATCTCAAGAAATTAGGTGAAGCAAAAGCTATGAAATACCTGTAAAATAGCTCTAATACTGATGAATATACTAAAAAATATGTGAAAATTATTTGGATGAGTTTTTTTCTGTGAAGTATGGCAATAGAGAAATACTTCCAAATTAATATGCACAGAGTGATTCAAAGATATATGAATCTCTATGTTGAAGAAAAGAAAATAAATATCACAGATTCTCATCTTCATTCTTTTTTTTTTTTTTTTTTAGATTTTATTTATTTATTTGAGAGAGAGAGAGAGGTAGAGATAGTAAGAGAGAGCATGAGCAGGGAAGGAGAAGCAGGCTGCTGGCTGAGTAAGGAGCCAGAGGACATGGGGCTCAATCCCAGGACCCTAGGATCAGGACCTGAGTTGAAGGCAGATGGTGAAGGTAGATGCTTAACCAACTAAGCCACCCAGGTGCCCCTCTCATCCTCATTGTTGAGTGTTTGTATACTCATAATGAACCAACACCTCATGTTTTGGATCTTCTTGTTGAAGAAATAATGAAGAATTGAGTGAGTGGAAGATACATTATACTTTAGCATGATAAAGTACTTTTTTCACAATATTGAATTACTTTCATGAGAAAACATTTGTAAAGGAGAATTATTTGATGAACTATCTCAATTTTACTGGGTAACTACAATTTTTACTTTTACTCTTCTGCTTTTTTAGAATTATTTCAGTATTCTTCAGCAGTCAGGCCAAATCCCACATCTGTATCGTCTTACCTAACTCTTATAAGAATTTAAATAATTATTTTTTTGGTGATCATAATGGTTACCTGTATTATTTTATTGGGTTGTTAATCTCTTTCTTGTGTTACTATATAATATTTACCCGACTTTAATCCCATTTTAGAGAGCAAGATATACTTTTTTGAATGTAGAGAATAATACTTTCTATTAATAAAAACATTCTTGCCTTGCTCCAGTGGCTACGACTGTGCCTTGTTCAGGATAGATGCTTAATAATATTTCCTCGAACCTGAACAAGTAAATGCCCCCATTTGAGAATATGTACTTGTATCATGAGAATTTCTTTTGCCTTATTTGTTTTAGTTGTGTTTACCTAAAACCTCCAGAGGCACCTTTCCCTAGACTTTCAAAGCTCAGGGGAACCAGCAGCTCTGGAATTCTTTTGAGTCTCCAGCCACATATTTAAAAGAACTTGTGTAAAATGTCATAATGCAATGTATGATGGGAGCTCAAAAAGAGCCATAATGTATTATTTGCTACAAAATCACTCTTTTCCTGAGCTTCAGCATGATGCAGTTTCACAATGGCTCTTTTAAATGTGTTGGGGATATGTATTGGATGAGGTATTTGTATCTTTGTTGATAAGCATGAAATATTTAGGATTGTGTCCATGTGTCATTGCCTGACAATTATATTTCAATTTAAAGTAGCTGGCATTAGATGTTTATTTTCTTCATGCTCATGTATTATTATAATCATTTCCATTATCTTCATTAGGTTTATTTTCATGCCCTATCACTGTGAAAAATTAAGTCTGCAAGTTTGTTTTCTTTAAAGGTTGTGCAGCTTTTATCTATAAAAAGTCTTGAAGTGATTGAATATATAGTACAGAACAATTCCTTCTTTTGCATAAAATGTATTTGAACATAAGAGTGGATGTACTCTTAAGAACAAATATATTAAATACATGAGTCTTTGCATATATTTATGTATGGAAGTAGACATAGTTATATGGATAAATTGCTCTAGATTAACCAACATAAAATCCACCAGAAGACTATATTTTCTGATCTCAAAAATTCATCTCAAGCCACGCTATTTGAAATGTAGCACCTGTCATATCATATATTTCTGTGCTGTTCTTTTAATGATCATTAAGGCGCAAGGAGTACTGAAATATCATGGTTTTTAATTTGAAAAATTTCTATGAATCATGAAGAAATGAGTATTATCTATGGTGTTAGAAGAAACATGTTTTCAGCCTAAAACTCTGGAAGTGTGAAGAGCATGTGTAGATCTGCCTTCACAGGCTTTTTCACAAGAGAGTTGTGTTTAGAGCAGGCATTTTTATTTATTTATTTATTTATTTATTTATTTATTTATTTATTTATCACATCTTTAACAGCACTCACTGTATGTATATATAAAAAATGCTATGGACACTAAAGCAGGCTTGCCCATAAAGAATTCATAGGTAGCAAAACATCATAGGATGCTTTAAAGTTCACAAATAAACTTTACACACATTTTTTTCAGTTTTATTGTCAATTGCAGACTAATATTGTTTCTATAAATAAGAGGACTGGAAGTTAACATGTTTCAGTGAGAAGTAAATGATGCAAGGCAAGTATGCATCCCCCTAAAACTCCATTCAGAACTCTAGAAGGTTAAACTACACTAAGGGATTATTAACTCTAACAACTAACCAAATCTTGAACTAATGCCCTATTTAGGAAGAGTTACCTATGTATCTAGAGCACCACTGTTGAGAAAAGAATTTATTAAACATATTACTAAAGCTTTAATTTGGGGATGCCTGGGTGGCTCAGAGGTTGAGCATCTGTCTTCAGCTCAGGGCATGATCCCGGAGTCCCAGGATCGAGTCCCATATCAGGCTCCCCTAGAGGAGCCTACTTCTCCCTCTGCCTATGTCTCTGTGTCTCTCTCTGTGTCTCTCATGAATAAATAAATAAAATCTTAAAAAAAAAGAATGAAATTTAAAAAAAAATAAAAATAAAAAATAAAAATGCTTTAATTTGGGTTTTCTCGCCTATTCAGCAGAGGAAAGTTGAACGGTTTGAACATGTGTCTTCTTTCTTATTCAACAACATTTTCTTCCCTCAAAATCTTATGATGACAAGGACTCAATTCCCCACCCCAGTGATCTCTAAGTGGCTGTTCACTCCTGTTCTGCAGTCTCCTGGACGCCGTGTGTCCTCCTCTCTCCTTGGCCTTTGAAAAATCTTTTTCTCTCAATTTCTCACTCTCAACCTTTTCTTGTCATGTTGTTAGTCTTTCAGCTCTCTGATTTATTAGGTTCTGGAATGCAAAATGGAAAAGAGAGAAAGTGGCTTTCAGAATTTTCTTCCCTCAGTATGTGATAACTGCACGATGATTGGATCTTTCATACTGCTCAGATTAGCATTTCTGTGGGCATCTCCTGTTCTGTAGCATGCTAAAAGAGTATCAGTTACTGCTTCATCACATACGTATAAATCACATATTTCAGCAGGAAATGATTCAGTATCACAAATTAGTTGCTTACAACACCATTAGAATGTGTCAAAGAGAAACTGATCCTTCAGGAAATCATGAAAGACCAGAATCACAGGAAGCCACCTCTGAAAATCTCGGCTGTGTTTCAAAGAAAAGCAGGTGATTGGCATAAAATTGCCAGAAAGCTGATGCAAAAGACATATGTGTCTATTGCCGTTTCAGTAAAATAATTCCTTCCCTTCCATATAGGTCTAGCCACTCAATCTAGCCACTCAAGTATTTAATAGATTTAGAAAATGGTGGATTATTTGGAGCTATAAGTAATATCTTCAGATCAATTACTATTCTGATGTTTTTTAGTTGAAGGCACTGAAGTGCAGTTAAAATGTATCTTTTCAGCTTTTTACTTAGCTGAATGTACACTGCAAGCATAAACTAGAGCCAACAGAACGATCTTTGGCTGTTGGTGGCACCGTGCTTAAGGCCAACTTTTACCACACTAGAGCTTTAGAATTGTTGTAGCAACCATGTGTCTTTTGGACTGCTCAGGGCTCTTTATGATGATCCACAATGTATTGCAGATGCTTTCCAGTTTCTTGCATGGTCATGTCAGGGGCCTAGAAGTCATCACTCTGTCTTCATGACAAGTATAGAGCTAAACTAAAAAATCAAACTGAAAAATCAACAACTCTTCTTCTATCTGTTGGAGAAGTTAAGGTCACAGAGCAAAACACTGCTCCCTGATCTGGAGAGAGACAGGCAGATGCAAAGAATCATAGGGCATATCTCCATGCAGAAACCACCACAGGAATCAGCATCAAAGCAGGAAAACCTGAGCTATAATTGAGACTTGCTAGGAGCTCAGCAGTCAAGTCTGAGAGTTCAAAACTCTAGTGGGATCCAGAGAGGAGCTGTCACACTTTTGTGGGTTTTATCTCCAGGACCCGTCCTGGGTTTTCACAGAGAAGATTAAGGAAAAAAGCCTCCAGCTTTTGTCCAGGATTGGGGAAAAGTAGCCAATATGAAATATGCTTGAGCATTCCATTCTTAAAAAGGCCTACCCTCCAGGCAAAACTATTTTATCACAGCCTACTCTATTAAGGTTTTATTAGAGCATAATCAGCCAGGGCGAAGGGAAATAGCCAACTCCAGGCTATCCTCTACCATCTTGTCCCACCTAAAGGGATGAAGAAAATGAGAAGGGGGCGGGGTGGGGGGAAGGAAGGCTGAGAAGTGCCAGCGAAGTTCACAGTCTCAGGACAGGTTCATCAAGACTGAGACCTAATCATAGCCCCTTAGAACAATTCCCTCCCCCTGAACCCTACCATTATATTATTAAAGGCCTATTTACTACAGTTCCCTTTAACCTGTATCATATCTATGTTTCAACAGGATATTAGAAGGCAAAATAAAAAGTAAAACACAGCTTAAAGAGACGTAGCCAAGCATCGAACCAGACTCAGATATGGCAGAGATGTTAGAATTATCAGATCATGAATTTAAATCAACTAACATGCAAGTACAGATAGAAAATGTAAGCAGAGAAATGGAAATTCTAAAAAGGAATAAAAAAGAAATGCTAAAGATTAAAAAAAACAAAAAACTCTAACCTAGAAATAAATGCCTTTGATGGACTCCTTAGTTGACTAGACATGGCTAAGAATCTCTAAACTTGAGGATATGAAAATAGAAACTTCCACAACTGGAAAGCAAGTAAAAGAAACATTGTGTTGAACAAAAGAAGTCATATGCAAATTAATATGTAGTAAAAGGTATAGTCTCATTTTACCACATTCAAGATTGAGTTAAAATAGTTAATGGTGAGAGAAATCAGAATAGTGGTAACCTCAGGGATGTATTCATGAGGAGATATTAAAAAAGAATATTCTGAGGTCCTAGAAATGTTCTATATATGTAGTTTTTTACAGATAAAACCTGTAGTTTTTTCAAGGGTTCCTGGCTGTCCCCCCACACGTATTTCATATGACTTACTGATGATGTCACTAAAGTCGGATTACTCACATGATAAAAATTGAAAGGTGCTGTGAGACAAAATAAATACAAATTTGTATTAAATATATGAAAAGATGGTCACATTTACTAACAGAGATAGAAATGCAGAGTAAGTGTGGTATTTTTATCTTTAGAAAGTATTTAAAAATACTCAATGTCCATATTTAAGGATTCAAGCCATCTGATATACTAATGGCAGAATTATAAATTAATATTTTTTTCTAGAGGGCATGTTGATATTATGTATAAAGAATAAGATATTTGAATTTTTTAAAAAAGAAATACTACTTGTAAATATTCTAAGAATAAATGAGTGATCACGTTTATTGTAAAGTGATTATGTTAATTATATTAACAAACATAAGAATTTTATTAAAAAACACAATTAGATTAAAAATAGGATCTTATGTAAAAGAAATACGAACAGCCTGTTGCAAGTGAGAAAAGAAAGTTTTGGTTCAGTGGTTGTTAATACATTTACTCCATCTGTTTCTTATATTTCTTTGTAACTTGTTAAATGAGAAAAAGCGGGCAGGGGATATTATGAATATCTGTTTTGTTTTTCATCTATACTAATGTTCTGATCATAACATATGCTTTTAACCACCTTCTCTCACAAATCCCAGCAGTTAACAATTCCTCATTTCATATATGGCCCATACATCTAGTCATTAAGTAGGAAGAGGTAAAGACACCATCAATCACATTTGTCAATAAAGTTCCATGACTGGATCGGAAAATATTTATAATTTTGAAGCCATTTGAAATCAATATTGCCTTATACGTTAAATGTGCATGTTATGAAGTTGTTTATGTATGCATAATTATGTAGTCTTAGTTTCAACTGTTACCTCCCCTATAGATTTAATACATATTCAGACATTCTTGATGTTTTAGACAAAATGAAAGGCTAATAATAAAATAGTATGAAAGCAGTCACTTAAAACCAAACATTTTTCTAAGGATATTGAAGATGTGTACAATATTGATAAAGGTTAAACTCTAACACCATAGTTCTAATTATCATAAAGGTTGGCCCAGAGAGATTTTATCTGGAAAAAAAAAAAGCATATCATTTATAACCAAATTACTAAGTACACTGTGATAATATTAAAACGCAATGAGGAAAAGAAAGCAATTGGGCAAATTATTTGGGTAAAGGGAAATTATGGATAACCTCCTAAAATTTCATAACAACAGCTTAATTGCATGTGGTCTCTTGATATTATCCTGTTTGGACATTCTTTTGGGGGGGTAATCATTTTTTGCCTACTATTGTTTTACAAATACTCAAATCTTAGGAAGGAAATAAAGATCAAAATTATAAAAAATGAGGTTGAGTTTGTACCAGTATTGAAAAAATGCAAACTGAACACATTTCTTCCTTCCTTTTTGCTTCCTTCTTTCTTTCCAGGAACTGAATATTTACTTGGCTTATTAGCATAAATACTTATAATATAGCTTTTGGAAATATCATCACAAATCAATTATAAAATTCTATATAAGTTTACCAGAGACAAACCTTGAGATAAACAAATCAAGGGTCCTTCCTTTGTGGAGTTACATACTGGCACAGTGACAAATAATAAACAAAGAGCTGATAAACACAGCAAAGAAGTAAGTAAAAGAATACACCAGAAGGAGATAAGTGCAAAAGAAGCAGAAAAAGAGGAATTAAAAAAAAAAAAAAAAAAAAAAGAAAAAGAGGAATTAGCAGTGCTGTCTGATGGATGAGGAGTGGCGGGAGTGTTAAATAACAATGAGGATCATTTTAATAAGGTCAAGGCATTTTTGTTTGTTGTGTTTGTTTTATGAGAGAGAGCAGGGGGAGGGGTAGAGAGAGTAGGAGAGAAGCAGATTCCCAGGTCAATGCAGAGCCTGACGGAGGGGGCTGGATTCCAGGACCCTGAGATCCTGACCTGAACCTAAACCAAGAGTCTGCCGCCTAACCCCCTGCACCACCTAGGTACCCAGAGAGGGTAGAGATTTGAGCAGAGACTTGAAGGTGGCAGTGTAGGTAGCGATTTAGATATCTGGGGAGAAAATGATGCAGGCAGAGGGAATAAACTCTCAGGAGAACTGACAAAGAGAATGAGAAGACCCATGTGAGGTGAGAGGAATGGATAAGGAAAATAGTAGGAGATACCTGTGCATAAAGAGGGCCTACCTGGGAACTAAATGACATGGGGCCAGTTGTGAGGACTTCAATTTTCACTCTGAATAAATGGGAACCACCACACAATTTTGAGAAAAGCAGAGCTTTCATCTGGGTTTTAGTTTGAATAGATTACTCTGAGAGCTATGTTATGCATAGATGGGGGTAGGGGGAGACTTAGATTACTGTGGAAATAGTAGATGGGATCCCTGGGTGGCTCAGTGGTTTAGCACCTGCCTTCGGCCCAGGGCTTGATCCTAGAGACCCAGGATTGACTCCCGTGTTGGGCTCCCTGCATGGAGCCTGCTTCTCCCTCTGCCTGTGTCTCTGCCTCTCTCTTTCTTTCTTTCTTTCTTTCTTTCTTTCTTTCTTTCTTTCTTTCTTTCGTGTCTCTCATGAATAAATAAATAAAATATTTTTAAAAAAATAAAAAAAAATCTTACAAAGAAGCATTAAGAATTTGAAATTCGGGAAGGACACAATTTAAAAAAAAATAAAGTTGTGCAGTTCTCTAAGTAGTTAATAGAAAACTAAATTACCCATTCAGAAAAACTAGAGTAAACAGATCTCAATAAGCAATTAGCCAACTACTGCAGTTAAAAGACAAACCCTGACACCAGACAATTGTGACTCTATCTTAACTACAATAGACTCGTGGACAGTTTCCTGGCCTCCTCCTGTTCTAACATTTCTTGGGCTTCTCTATACCAACTTAATACTATTTTATAGCAAAACACTATCACAGCAGCATATCACATATTTCCTTTGAAGCATCAGGCTTTTGAAAAAATTGGGAAAACATTATATGTGTAAGTGGAAATCTATCATTACTGAGCCAAATTAAAAGATGGACATACTGTAATTTTCTGACACAGTAGGAGCGCTGTAGAAAAGAATCTCTCTAGAAGCAGCATCTTCCTTTCTCTATTACTGGTCATAAAGTGTACTTTCTAATTAAAACTTTAAATGACTTTAATTATTGAACTAAAAAAAAAGACCCATGTCAAAATTAGCCCTGCACACAGTGACTAGTTATTAATGTGAGGTCGTAAACTTGTTTAGCAGAAATAAAGATAAGATACAACCTGAAATCTGAAAATAAGGAGAGAAATCTTCTACCTATGGTGGTTCGGCTTTAGCTAGCCCTGTATTACCATTGACTCACAATGGTTTTCAAATATAAATTATAATCTAAACAAGATAAATTAAGGTTTTGGGAAAAGAAATACAGAGTGATGGGAAGATTAAGAGGGATATTCGTCTGAGGGAAAGAAAGTAATTTACCTGGCTAGAATATACGACTTGATACTCTGCTGTTTGACCTACCAGGTCATCTTTGGGAAGATTTTCAGCAGCAAAATGTATGAGTTGCTGGGAAGTTAGTTCCCCGTGCTTTAAAAATAAATTGTGGGATTAGATCTCCCCGAGTAAATCTCTCCAGTTCAACAATTGGCTAGTCAGACAGATGGAAAGAAGAATATCACCAGGCGCAAAGACTCTTCCTTCTACAAGTAGAAATAAGCACTTACTACGTTCTTTTGCTAGCACCTCAGAATGAATATACTCTCCTTATTTATTTAAGCACTATTAACAGAAAACTGCATGATACCTTTAACAGGAAATCTCTGTGGTTTTTTATATTATTCCATATATTAATTTAGCTACTACTTAACTTAGAACCTACTAAAAACCCATGGGACACTCATCGCTTGCTTACATGACAAGCCCTCATCTTTACCTAAACTCAGCTCTTACTTCTTTGTTATTACATATGTTTTAGAACACATCACCGCCGTGTAATTTCTTTAAGTTCATGGAATATCATACCCGCAATGCTCCTTTCTCTCTTTCTAGAATCACTTCCAAAGTAAACACAAAATAGTCATCATTCTATCAGGAAAAGATGAACAGATTGAGAATTAAAAAAAATTTAATACAGAGAGCTCTTTAATAGGATACCACCTGGCTCGTAAAGTACTTTATTTTTTTGGTCTTTCTGTATTATTGTGGTTTTTTGTTTGTTTGTTTGTTTGTTTTGTCGTGGGTAGTAAGGAGATGAGTTTTAATTCAGTTTCAAGTAACCAGTGTCATGAATATTTTAATTACCCTGATCCTTGAAATAGAAACTGACATGCGTGTATGTTAAAGTCCAATATCGGGCTCTATGAAAGGAAAGAGCTGTAATTATTTTGCCCAATTAATGGTTATCTGATATAATATTTATGTTGCTGGGAAATATCAATGCCATTCTTCTCCACTTCCATCTCAATCCAGTGTACCTTAAAATATTTTTCTTCTTTTAGAATAATTTGAGGTTTACAGGAAAATTGTAAGAATAGTACAGAGAGGTCCCTCATACCCCACACCCAATTTTCATATATGATTAACATAATACTGTGGTAAGATATATTTCTCAATATTTTATATTATGTTAATATTTAATATTAACAATTAATTAACCAATATTGATACATTATGATATGATTAATCAAAATCCACATTTTATTCTTACTTCCTTAGTTTTAATTTTTTCTGTTGCAGCATTTCATCCAGGAGACGTTACATTATCATATCTTCTTAGGATCTGGCTTTTATAATTTCTCAGAAATTCCTTGTTATTGATGACCCTGACCTTGGCAGTTTTGATGTATTTGAGGAATATATACTCAGGTATTTTGTGGAATATCTCTCAGTTGACATTTGTCTCATGCTTTTTCAGTGATTAGCCTGAGGGTATGTTTTAGACAAGACCACAGAAACCAAGTGCATCTCTTGTCACATAATTTATATTACCAAATGACACTCATTACTGCTGTTGTTAACCTTGATCACTTGGTTAAGGTGGCGGTTTTCAGCTTTGGTACTGTATGTTTACTCTGCCGTTCACCTTGTACATACTCAACTCTTTGGAGAGATGTCATTATGTGCAGTCCACATTTGAAGAGCAGGGAGTTATGCTCCTTTTTTTGGGGGAGTGTAATATCTATATAATTTTTTGAAGTATTTGACATAGTAACTCTTTTCTTTTATTCATTTATTTAAATATTAATATCAATATGAGCTAATGGAAATTTATTTTGGATTTTGAATTATAATCCAGTACTACTTTATTTTGTTGCTCTGTTGAGAGCCTCTTCACTTATCTCTCAAGTCCTTGATATCTCCATCTGTTTGCTTTTAGCTTTTTGTTTTGTTTTGTTTCGTTTTAGGTTTTGGTTTTTCTTTTTTTTTTTTTTTTTTTTTTCTGTTTGTCTGTTTGTTTGAGAACTTTACTTTCATTCACTACAAGATTCTCCAGACTCATTGAATCTACCTCTTACTCAGAGGTGGAATCAGTAATCTTTCCAAGGAGCACTGGTTTCTTTTATTGAAAAAATGGTATTAGAAACCAAGATCTGGGCACTACGTGTGCTCTTTGATGCTGCGATTGCTTCTAGGGGACAGAGAAGGAAAATACCTGTGTATATATAGCCAGTGTATATATGTATACCTATAAATATCCCTGTATGTTATGAGCTACATTTATAATATACTAAATATACTGGTATCTCCAACTCTAATCCACAATCACATGGATCATTCTAGCCTCTTTTCCTTGGTCTCTAACTGATCTACAACTCCCCAGTTTGATTATGAGAAAGCACTCCCACCATCTGCCATCCATTTATTTTGTTGCTCAATTCCAAAACATATGTATAGTGATTTCGGAATCTTTAACTTTTACTCACATGAGAAATACTAATCAACTACAGTACAGTACTCACTCATTTCCAAAATTACTTAGGTCGGCATCTTGTTTTCCTTCTCCCTTTAGGGAGACTTCTTTACACATTTGAATACAGTTAGTATTTTTTAAAGATTTTATTTATTTATTTGAAAGAGAGAGAGTGAGAGCAAAAAGGAAAGGGAGAGGTAGAGAGAATCTGAAGCAGACTGCACTGAACACAGAGCCCAACATGGGGCTCAATCTCACAACTGAGAGATCACAACATGAGCTGAAGCCAAGAGTCGACACAACCAACTGAGCCATCCAGGTGCCCTTACAGTTAGATTCTTTTGTCACATTCTGCATTCCATCTTGGGAGTCACAGACCTTCTAGAAGGCTTTTTTTTTTTTTTTTTAAGGTTTTATTTATTAGAGAAAGAGAGATCACAAGTAGGGGGTTGAGGAGGGGTAGAGGAAGTGGGGAGTTTTAAGGCTTTGGTTTATTTCGCATTATTTTTCTTTTGTTCTTCAAAGGCAAACCTACAAAAACTTCTTGACTGGCTAAGCTTTCCACTTTGTATTCCTCTTCATAACTTCCAAATCCCTTTTTGTGTTGATCTCAAACAGAATGACTCAAATATTTCAATTAACATTCTTTAAATTGATAAAAATAAAATAGTAAGAATTCTCACATTTTATAAAGATAATATACTATAAAAATGATTTTAACATTAAACACGTTAAAATTTACCAATTTTGTTAATCAGGAATATAAAGTCTTTAAAATCTGCTTCACATGTTGATGAATGTAGACAGGGACTAATTGGGTGATTTGCTTAAATGTCAGACACAATTCTAATACCAAAAAATAATCTGGGAGCATATTCATGTTAATTGCATGTTACTTTTCATTTTGTTCAACAAAGAGAAAATTATTTTAATAGAAAAACTGAAAAACAAGAGGGGAAAAAACAATTCCAGATGGATGACTATGCTGACAACTGCACTAACAATCTGTCTCTAACTCAGACATTAGCTTTACTCTCAAGGCTAAAAATATTAGTCATTCTTGAGCTAAAACTTGTTTTCTTAATACATTTTGTCTATATTCCTAAGATGCTGTTAGGCTTATACATAATCAGCAATCATTCTTACCTTGACCTGCCCGTACCTTAATTCTTGCTCATGCTGTAATCAATCTTCACCTAACTTTATTTCATTCTCCTAGAATTGTCAAAACCCTTACCCTATATGAATTGTAGCTGTAGTGCAGTTCAGGATTTACTTTTGCAAGATGTAAATTTTTCAAAATAATTTAAGTGTAATGTTTCTGAACCCAAGTAAAATAATTTCTGTAGAGGTACTTATTTGATTTTTTTCAATTTGAAAAATCCTTATGTGTTGTTCTTAAAAAGAGTTAGCTTTAATTCAGACATATGTACATATGCTTTAGTAAGTATATTAACTTACAGTTGCAATTATCTACAGATTTATATTATAGAATAACTTTATTTTGCATAAAATTTGATGTTAATAACATTTGATGTTTCTTAATGGTGTTTAAATTGTTAAAAATATCAGTTACTTCATGAGTTTTACATACACTATTAAAAGGGTTTTTGAGGCTTTATCTGAAAAGTGTGACCCCTGTTAGCTATTTATCTATAGCATCTATTATTTGAATACTATCTATTTTAATGATTAACTCAAACATTTTGTAATGAGTGGAATTATATAAAAGCTATTCTAACATAAAATGAGTTATGATTTATATATCCACTGCTTATTATAGTAGATAGTAATTTAGATAGTGATCAGTGCAAATTTCTAGATACTTCATAATATTTACAAGATAAGTGTGTTTTCTCTCTTTCTGAAATCATAGTACATTTATCTTTTCCAATCAATTTGGCATGTAAACTATTCAGGAATTCAAAATAAAATATGCTATCCAAAGTCATGTGTTTTTTTGTGTGTGTGCACATGTTTATAAATACAAAAAAGTGGAATTCAAATTTTTAGGTCCACAGTCAACAGAAGACTTCAAGGTAATTCATTTCTAAAATAGATTGTCGGGGCACCTGGTGGCACAGTTATGCCTCTGACTCTCGTTTTGGTTCAGGTCATGACCTCAGTGTTGTGAGATAGAGTCCTCTGTCTAGCTTCATGCTCAGTGAGGAATCTGTTTAGAGGAGCCTGCTTAGGTTTCTCTCTCCCTCTCCCTCTGCCCGCCCCTCCCCCAGTAAATAAATAAATCTTTAAAAAAATTAATAAATAAAACAATATAGATTGTTTTGTTTTCAACTCAATTTTCTACTTTTTAGCTTGCTCAAGGTGACTTTTAAAGTTGCTGAAAGAATGTGTTTAGTCTAGTTTTTGAGAAATAACCAAAGAAACACATATATAACAAAAATATTTACAAAAATATGTATTATATATTATATAATACATATACATATTACCTATAATAATACATTATAAATATATGTGGTTTATATAAATATATATACTCCTAGTAATTGAATATCTGTTATTTATATTAAGAAATAGTATCAGTAATTGCTAGCTGAGTTCTAAAAAAGCCATGCTACAATATAGGTTCAACAACAGAAAAAAAGATTCTAAAGTGACCATATGCTTGATACTCAGGTGAATGATTTTTGAATTGCCTTTAAAAAAAAAAAAATTAAGGATAGGGACACCTGGGTGGCTCAGTGGTTGAGCCTCTGCCTTTTGCTCAGGGTCTTGGGACTGAGTCCTACATTGGGCTTCCTGCAGAGAGCCTGCTTATCTCTCTCTCTCTGTGGCTCTGCCTCTCTCTCTGTGTCTCTCATGAATGAATAATAAAATCGTTGAAAAAAATAAGGATATTTGGCATGTAAGTGTATTTCTTCTATTAAATTTCATTTAATTTTAAAATTATTAAGTTTTATCTGGGCAAAAACATATTTCAAAAGCAATCACACTCAAGAACCTGGATATTGCTTTAAAAAGTGCTTTCTTTTAGCAATGTCATTTTCTTTTATTTCTATCATAAAGTCCTGTATGAAAAAACTAACCAATAATTCTTGATACTTCCTGACCAAAATATGTCCCACATTTAGTTCTCTGTATGATGTTTCCTGGGTGCATTGTGAATACACATATTCTGTGGTAGAAAGTGGGTTCTCATGGACTGCTTGTTCAAGTAGCTAAGCTTATTAATAACACTCTTTTCTGAAGTAGGAAGTCTTTTATATCAATAAATTCTGTTCTTTTATATCAAAAACAGACTTGCCAACTGGTAAGTTAAGAAACTACTTGGTACATAGAGAAGAAAAAAATGCATACCAGTGTAGGAAATAATATTACAATAATTTAATTGTATAATAATTATATATTGAGGGTTTATAATTTATTAAAATTAATTTATATAATATACACATTATATATATTAATAATTGCAATAATAATGTAAAGGATTTTAACTGGTGATTATCACTCATAGTTAATAGCAAAGAGGCACTAAATATCCAGGTTAAAAGAGAAATTCAATTGTTTGGACTACTCTGTTCACGACTTTTGGGGAATTAAAAAGTCATGTTGCCACCAAAGAGCACCATCCTAGCTTTCCCAATATCTCCATTTATCAAAGTAAATTAAGCAAAGAATGGAACAAGACTGGAACAATAATGAGGCTCTAAGTAAACTCCAGGAGACTGACAATGTGTTCCAGAAAGAGAGACTAGCATTACAGCTACATGTTTGTTAAGCTGAGAAATCTGCAGGCCTACTCTGGTACTCTAGTGACTAGGGAAGAACCTGTTGCAGCTGCCCTGTGTAACCCTGGTGCTTCTCTCAAGTTTTATGAAACCTTCACTATTTTTCCTTGCATGACATGTCTCTGTCCTGCTTGTCATGAGAGTTCTGCCAACTTTAATGTGTATAAACAGTAAAATGATTTAAAAAAAAAAAAAAGAACCTGGTAAGAAATTTCTAGGGGAATGTAACTTGTATCCCCTTTAGTGTGGAGGAAAATGTTAATGCAGGGAGTGATGTCCATTTGGAGATGGACATCCAGAAGCAGTTTATAGTAGAGTGGTGTGAAAACACCATAATGCAATAGTGTGCAGAGGAGGAAGGATAGAAGATGCGCCTCCAGTTATTTATGATCTTTAGAACTCAAGTGAAGGACTCGTGAAAAAGCATAGTAGTTTTGAAGTGAAAAGAAAATTTAGAGATTCTCAAAGTTTGACTCCAGGAGTGTCTAAACTAGCATGGTCTGATCATGCTATGTGCTATGTATTAAAATGACTTTAAACCCGTATTAACCATAATAAGTCAGACAAAATACCTTTTGAAGAGCTTTATCATACCTGAATTTTCAGTGCTGATAACCATCATGTGAGTAAGGCATTGTTTCGTGTCTTTGGTGGTCAAACTGTAAACCAGAGAATTTAAAGAATTTCTCAGAGTCATACATTAAGAATGGCCCCTGAGTTTTCAATACAAAATTATTGGTTACATCCACTTTTTTAAATTATAGAATTGTCTCTTTTCTATTCTTTTATGCAAGTTTATACATCATCTGTTCATTCAGTTTTAGAATTTGGAGATGTAAAATGAGATATAAACTTCAACATTTAAAATAATTGATTTTAATTTTCTATTTTAATTTTCTTCCTTATAGAGATCTAATTCACAAGCCATAAAATTCATCATTTCAAGGTACAAAATGTAGTTGTTTTCAGTGTATTCACAGAATTGTACAACCAACCCCACAAAATAATTTCATAATATTTTCATCATCCAAAACAAAACAAAGCCAGTAGACATTAGCAGCCACTCTTTATTTCCTCCACCTACAATCTATGAAAGCCACTAATTTTCTTTCTTTCTCCCTACATTGGCCTATTCTTGACATTTCATATAAATGAAATCATGAATATGTGGCCTTTTGTGTTTGGCTTCTTTCACAGTTCTTTCAAATCTTCATCTATGTTGTAACATGTAGTGGTACTCCATTGCTTTGTATGGTTGAATCATGTTGTAGTATATACAGGGCTGTGTGTTTTTTTTTTTTTTAATTTTTATTTATTTATTCATGAGAGACCCAGGGAGAGAGAGAGAGAAGCGGAGGCATAGGCGGAGGGTGAAGCAGGCTCCAGGCAGGGAGCCCGATATGGGATTCGATCCTGGGTCTCCGGGATCAGGCCCTAGACTGAAAGCAGGCGCTAAACCGCTGAGCCATCCAGGCTGCCCCCATTTTAATTCCTAACCAGAAATGTATGAGTGTTCCAATTTCTCCTTATTGTCACTAACACTTGAAATTGCCTTTTTCTAAATCCATGCCAAAGAATAAGAAGTGGTATATCGTTGTGGTTTTGATGTGCATTTCCCTAATGAGTAACGGTATTGAATATATTTTCATGTGCTTATTGGCTATATGTCTATCTTTTTTGGAAAAATATGTATTAATAATACATAATTTTAAGATATTTTAACCATAAGATAATTTAACCATCCATTAATTGTGTTATTTAGATTTTCATTGTTGAGTTGTAATAGTTCTTTTCTCCCAGTTTGTGGATAGTCTTTTCACTTTCTTGATCATCTCTGTTGAGGCACAGTAGTTTTTAATTTTGATTGAGTCCAATTTGTTTACTTTATTGTTACTTGTTTTCAGTTTTCTATCTTATGGTTATAACTTTGATTTAGACCTTTGACTTTTTCCACATGAAATCCTCTTATGCCTCTTAAACTCTCCTGTAATTACATTTATATTTTTTGTTAAAGGTAACCTATTATGAGGCAACATTTCAAACATAATAAATTGAGCAAAATGCAAATTATCTTCTACAACCACAAGTTATTATTCATTATTACATCTATAGTTTGATAATTGGCATGTACCACTTCATTAGTATGCATATATGTGTAGGTACTACATATCAATTTTTCAAATATATTTTTCAATATATATATTTCTATTTTAAAATACATTTTATACTTGTTAGGTCAAAAATGTCTTTTTTTGCTACAAGTTTTATTCAAGATCATGCCAATTTTTACTGTGTTTTCTTATTAGACTATAGCTACCTGAAAAATATATAAAATATGACTATATATGATCAATATGCCTAATATATATACTATTTGAGAGATCTAATTGCCTTTTTATTTTCTTGTTGATTGTATTCCCTATATTTTCAAGATTATCACTAATTTGCTCAGATCAAAATCTTTGAAGTCATCTTCAATACTTTCTTTTTTTAATATCACACATGGAATCCATCAACCAATCCTGTTAATTCCATTTTCAAAATGTGTTCAGAGTCCATCCATTTCTGACATAGATCACCTCCACATCTATTAATTTCTCTCCAGCCTCAATTATTGTAAAAGCTTTCTGAATGCTCTTGCTGCCATTTATCTGCTATTTATGCTCACAGTCTATTCATGATACAATATTCAGAGTGTTCCTTTGAAAAGTAGACAGGATTTGTCACTGATTGGATCAAATTCCACTTTTGGACTTCTGTCTTTTTTTCAGAATGCTACTGAAAGGTTTTCTGTCGATCTAAGTGATTTACATTAGCTGGGCTCCGCCACTTCTCTTACCTCTTCTCCTTCCCTTTGTCCATTTCCCACTCTCTCTGGCTCCACTTGCCTCATTTTTTTCCTGTTTTTCTTCTTCATTTTGCCTTCTTGAAGTCCTCATTGTTATTTACTAAAATATGGAAGCTAAATTGTGTGTCTTTTGCCGCCTTGAACCTGCATTCTCAGGCTTTCACTTATGCATTTAAATAAAAATGCATTTATTAAAACAAATTTTGGTTTTTACACGTTAGGGAATGCCACCAAGAATATCATTAATCAAACACCAGCATTGCAACTGTTAAGTTAAAGTTTATGTAAAAATCGTTAATTTTGAAACATGGCAAGAGTCAAATTGTGATCTATTTATTGGAAAATTAAATGGTTTACTGCCTCTATTTTATTCAGAAACAGTATTTTTTTTATTACTTCTGTAATCACCTTTAAAAAAAGTGTTATATGTCTCTAAAAGTACACTTTCATAATAACTTGATTTTCATGATGTTGCAAAATAAATTCATCATTCAATTGATGAAACAATCAGGATTGAAAACTTTGTTGAGAGATTTCAGCTGGCAGCATGGGATGCCACTGTGTAGCTCTATAGCTTTATGCAGGCCATTTATATTTTGAGGCTAGCTTTCCTCATATATAACAAAAATAACAATATCTACTTCCAGTGCTACTGAGCTAGTTCAACTAGGTGATGTATCTAAAATCTCTACCACAGAGTATAGCACTTTATAGACAATCAATAAATGACAATTTCCCCCTTTTCTCCTTTTCACAAATCTCCAAGTGTCATGTTAATTGCATTAATGTTGCTTTCGTGCCTCTAAATTAAAATATTATATTTTTTACAAGACTATTTTCTTATCAATGATATATTTTCTAAGTATCATTATAATATCATGCTTTTCATAATGACTAGAAAACTTTTTTTTTAATATTTATGGGAGCAGATTTAATTATCTTTTGGTCTAAATAGGAAATGGAGGAAAACAATAGTCTCTTTGCTTGTAGAAACATGACACAATCTTATGAAGGTTGATTGAAGCATTTGGTTTAAGAAAATTACTTTCCCACATTAAGAAAGGTGTTTATATAACAACTTGACTATTAAGTATCAAGCATGGCAATTTCATCACTCCACCAGCTGTTCACATTTAATATTTGCATAATAGAATGAATAGTTTCTATAGTTATTGGTCTAGATTTTCATCTCTATTCCATGTGGACATATTTTTATCAAAATAATCACTTGTTTCATGAGCTTTCTGTTGGGTCTAATTTACTTTTCTTTTGTAGTTATATGGTTATGAGGACATAAACTTTTTCATACAAGGTAAGTCTTTTGGGTATTATAAAAGCAGGTCGAGTTTCATTCTATTGATATACAGAGTGAAGACTATTTGATTCAAAATTTAATAAATATTCAGCATAGTACAAAACAGCTTGTGCTTGATGGTTTGTAGAAAATGTTTATATTTCTCATAGCATGTTGGACATGCTATCTCCTTTGAAATGTTGAAACACCAGTCAAATACTTGTTCCCTCTGAAGTATTATTCATCATTCATATTCTTATGTATTTAATTTTGACATACATTTGTAAATTGTAATGAGAAACAATATATTTTTATATTGACTCCTCTGTGTGACCTAGTTAAAATAAGTTCTTAATATGTGTGTGTACATACATACATATATACATACATATATCCTCAAACATACATGAATTTTACATGTCCTTTGTATAACCATTTGAGCTACAAAAGAAGAGGGATTGAAAAGAATATTTTTATCTCCCGTTGTGTGGCATACTAGATGCTCAGAACATACCTGCCAATTGAAATTTAAATGCAGCATGGATTTAAAAAAAATTTAAATCAGGGCAGCCCGGGTGGCTCAGTGGTTTAGCGCTGCCTTCAGCCTAGGGCCTGATCCTGGAGACCTGAGATCGAGTTCCATGTCAGGCTCCCTGCATGGAGCCTGCTTCTCCCTCTGCCTGTGTCTGTGCCTCTGTGTGTGTGTGTGTGTCTCTCATGAATAAATAAATAAAGTCTTAAAATATTTTAAATCATCTATACACTCAGAAAATAAGAGCCCAAATGAGATGAAAGTGAAAGGCTTGAGAATTGGTGAAATGTAAATGCCTGTTCCACCCTGACAACATTAATGAATCTTAAGTATATTGAAGAAATGGATTTATAGGTGACATATAATAAAAAGTCTGGTATCTAGCCCATGTGAGAGGGCTAATAGGACACCCCAGAAACTCCGCAGAAACTCCAAAAACGCAAAAACTCCAAAAATGATATACCTTAATTTTATAGGTGAAAAGAAGGCGTCAGCAAGAAACTTGCTTACCTTGACCTTAATATTGGCTTGAGGGAGATGATTCTCCACTTAGAATCCATGATCATAAACTGGCCCTCACACAAGTTTCACCACAGAGGTGATGAGATAGGAAATCCAAGCAGATAACTTTAATATACCATGGTCTATAGTAGTTTCTGTTTCCATCTGTCTGGCAGAGGCAAAGGCAAACGTTTTGGAGTGATAAAATTTAACTCAGCTGTAAACATTTCCATGAATTAATAATTCAATGAAAAGTCACAACACCGTAAAGAAAGAAGCATCATGAGACTGAGCCAAAAGAAACAATTGTGACCAGAATAAGAGCTAAAAATACTCCCAGTAGTGGTACTCTCATACCCAAAAGTGTTATATCATTTGTTACAGGAAATAAGTAACAAAATTGAATATATGCGAAAGGAATAGAGGTCAATAAAAATAATTAAGAATTTTTTAAAGGTTAGAAATTTTAGAACATAGAAATTACTGAAATTAAAATTTAAATGAATGAATTAAACTACACATTAGACCAAAATGAAGAGGTCTAGTATATAGAGGTTATATATCAGATATGAATCAATTACCCGGAATTTAATTCAGATAAACAAAGACATAGGAAATACAAAACGTTAAGACATATAGCAATTAGAATAAAAATATATAACTTTCATTTTTTTAGTCTTCAGATGGGCTGTCATGTTAAATTACGAAAGTTAAAATAGTCAAAGCCATAATAATTGAGATTTTTTCCCCAGAATTGCTGGAGAAAACTCAATTCTGAAAAGCCCATCTGAAAAAAAAAAAAAGTCAGTTATATAATAGTGAAAATGAATAACACAAAAGCCAAAGAAAACCTCTTAAAAAGGAAGACAAAAGGAAAAACAGACTACTTACAAATAATTCCAATAGATTCACAACTAATTTCTCAATAACAACAAAGGGGGTATGGAAGAGCCTGGCATGTTTTCAATAGTCTGGCCTCCTAATTTTGATAGTTTGTGAAATTGTCTTTTAAGAATATTGATAAAATAGTTCCGGTAAAGACAGATTAACCTATTTCCATACTAATCCATCTGTTCATGACAATTATATAGTCTGGACAAAATACACAAGGCAGTTATTTGAAAACAACAAAACATATGTTTGGCTTTCATTTAATTCTATCAAAACACTTACAGACCTTTATAACACCACATAGATATAGCATAGATATTAATGTCTGACACACTATACATCAATTAAAAGTTGTAGTATTATTTTCTGTTTTATAACAACAGAAATTATTTTTCTGTGTATCATATGTTCTCAATAAACAGGGTGGTGAATAGAAGCCATTCTTTAGTAAATTTCAGATTCTCATCCTCTTTTCGTAAATACTGATTCAGATATCACAGTAGAGGATTTTGTAGGTAAGAGTTTCCAGATGTGGTTATGTAAATTTGCCCATCTTTCTCAAAGGGATTGCAGAGTGCTGTTCCTTTATCAGTCCAATAACAGCCGTTTCACCACAAATGCTATTAGGTAACACTCACTAGGAAGATGTTAGAGAACAATAGACATCACACCGTGATGTCCTGTCATAGCTATATTGACCAAAATCTTTCTATAAATTCACTACCATAGCAGGCCCTCCTAAATTCCCACTAACTGTCCTAATTGCTTTCCAGAAGCAAAAGTAAATTTTCCTTTCAGAATCCTCAAATTATCTCTATAATTTTTCAGGTTCTATGCCTAACATTTAACCAAAAATAACTTAAAAAATAGAAAACAGGACCAAATTACCAAAATTGAGAGATGGGGAAAAAAGACAATAATCTCATAAGCAATCCAAATGTTGGTGTTATTCAGGAATAATTGAAAACAATCTAGAGAATTTTAAGAGAAGAATGTAGTATTTTTAAAAAATCAAATAGAAATGGTAAAACTGAAAAATAAAATTACTAAAATTAAGAATTCAAAATATGGTTTTAACAACAGGTTAGACATGGTAGAGAAGAGGATTAGTAAAGTAACAGTAAATCATTAGAATATATTAAATAGAAACAGAGAGGGAGAGAAAGTGGGGGAAAGCAGCAGATTATATATAGGATGTTTTATACAATGAAATATTACTCAGCTATAAAACATCTCACATAATTTCACTGAAGATCCAAAAGGAAGGAAGATAGAAAAATATACAAAAGCAATACATGAAATGATAATGGATAACAGTTTTCCAAGTCAATTAAAACATTAAGTCACAGAGCTAAGAAACAAAATTCAGGCAGGATAAATACAAAGAAAACAACATCTTGGAGATAACCAGAGAACTACCAAGAGAGCAAAGAATTAAGACAAATGCAGGAAGTAGAGAAGAAAAATCAGATACCTGGTGAGAATATAATTCAAATTGAAGGCATAATAAAGACATTTCAGGACAAAAAAAAATCTGAGAAAATAGCAAAAATATATGTTAAAAACAGAAATGATGAAATCAAGGAAAGGACAATAAAGAGAATGAAGAAAATCAATTCTGGTTCTTTGAAAACATTAATACTTTTAATAAAGACCTAGCAGAACTGATTTAGAAAAAAAAGAGAGAGAGAGAGAAAATAGAGAATATCCACACTGTCAATATTATTATTGTTTTTTCAAAGGACATCATTTACAGTTCCTAATAAGAATAAACAGAGTTATAAGAGGATGTTTTGAACAAATTTGTTGCCAATTCATTTGAAAAATTAGAGGAAATAAGTTCCCAGATAAATTCCTATTGTATAAATAGTTTGAAAAAATTTAACATTTATTTATAATACAAACTCTACATTGAAGATCAGCAAATTCTTTCTTTTTTTAAAGTTTTTTAAAAATTATTTATTCATGTGAGAGAGAGAGAGAGAGAGAGAGAGAGAGAGAGAAGCAGAGACACAGGCAGAGGGAGAAGCAGGCTCCATGCAGGAAGCCTGATGCGGGACTGGATCCTGGGACTCCAGGATCACGCCCTGGGCCAAAGGCAGGTGCTGAACCTCTGAGCTACCCAGGGATCCCCAGCAAATTCTTTCTTGAGGGACAAAATATAAATATTTTTGTTTTGTAGGCCACATAGTCTCAGTCACAACTACTCAATACTGAGATTGTAGAATAAAGTAGCTCAGAAAACATACAAATAGTCACTGTTATATTCAGTACAAATTTATTTATGAAAACAGGCCATAGTTTACTGACCCTGCTCTAAGTAATTATTAATTATAGGGAATTATGTTAATCAGATAAATGATACCTATTAAAAACTTAGAGCAAACATCAGATTCAATCATGAATTATTGAAAGCTTTCCTCCTTGAGATAATAAAACAGAAAAGCAGGCTCGTTTTTACCTCTTCTATATAACTTATACAAGAGCCTTACACATGTGCTATCTAATTACAGTAGCCACTAGACACATACAGTGATATCCACCTAAATTAATTTAAAACAGAGTAAATATAAAGAATAAAATTGCTGCCCTTATTACCAGTTAAAGCTAAGTTGGAGGATGTTACTTAGTGCAAGAGCCAAATTGTCTAACAGAATTCTAGATTTAGACAGATATACCCAGCCCAGCTCATACAGAGTTGAATCAGAACCTTTGCACACTTTACAACACAGAGAAGATTAAGAAGAAAACTTGTTCTTTGTAGGCAGGTGTGTCCTTAAGAAGCACAGAACTGAACTAGGTACATTCATTATTACATCATTCTTACAAAGGAGAGAATTCATTATATCTCTATCTTAGTCAGTTTTGGCTGCTGTAACAAAATACCACAGACTGGGTGGCTTATATAAATGGAAATTTTTCCTCACCATTCTAGAGGATTGATGTCTGAGGTCAGGATGCTAGCACAACCAGGTTCTTCTAGTGAAGGCCCTCTTCTGTATTGCAGATGGTCAACTTTTTGCTGTGCCCTCACATGGTGGAAAGGACTAGGACTCTAGCCTCTTTTTAAGGGCACTAATCCCATTTATGAGAGCTGCATCATAATGACCTAATCAATCACCTCCAAAGGTCCCCTAATATCTATAAAGCCACAGGAATCAAAACATTGTGGAATTGTCAAAAGAATAGAGGGAAATATCAATGAAACAGAATAGAGACCAGAAATAAACCTACATAAATATAGTCCATGATCTTTGGACAAAGGAGCAAAGGAACAGAGGTATTCTTTTCAATAAATTTTGCTAGAACAAAACATGCATGCAAAAGAGCAAATCAAGACACAGCTTTACACCGTTTATAACAATTCTCTCCAAATGGCTCATAAACCTGAATAAAAAGCACAAAACTATAAAACTCCTAGAAGACAACACAGAATAAAATCTAGATGTCCTTGGGCATGGTGGTGCCTTTTTAGAGGCAATACCAAAGGCATGATCTGTGAAATAAAGAATTGATAAACTGGACTTCATTAAAATTAAAATGTAGGGATGCCTGGGTGGCTCAGCTGTTGAGTGTCAGCTCAGGGTGTAATCCCACATTCCTAGGATCAAGTCCCGCATCAGGCTTCTTGCAAGGAGCCTGCTTCTCCCTCTATCTCTGTCTCTGCCTCTCTGTGTGCTTCTCATGAACAAACAATTAAGTCTTTAAAAAATAATAAAATAAATAAAAATTAAATTAAAAACTTCTGCTCGGAAAAGACTGTGTCAAGACACAAGCCACAGATTGGGAAAAATATTTGCAAAACATGTTATTGGATAAAGAACTGTTATCCAAAATATGCAAAAACTATTAAAAATCAATGATGAGAAAATAACTATATTTAAAAATGGATAAGAAACCTGTGCAACTCATCTATTAGAATATATAGGTGACAAATAAACATGTGAAAAGATCTTCATTATATATGTATTAGGAATTTGCAAATTAAAAGAATGAGCACAGAACAATCATCAAAAATATTTTTTTAAAAAGCATTTTAATGAAAGAAATTTCACTCTTTTTTCCTCTGTGGGTTAAATGGTTCTGTTAACATTTATTTGTGGCATTTCTGTGCATAGATAAATATTTATAGAATTGCTATATATATGTAAAACCATGGACATGAAATTCACATATTTTAATATTTCCATTTACTCAATAACTAGAGAAAAACTAAGAAAAAATGATGTATAGACTGACATGGTTTATTAAAGAAATTATCATGGGTGTTATGCTATGTGTTGGCAAATTGAACTCCAATAAAAAAAGACAAAAAAAAATTATCCTCCATTTAGGTATGTTGCGTGTATAATTCCAATAAATTATATTTTTTTCAAAGAAAATTATTATCTATTTACATAGGTGGTGATAGTAAATATTCTAGTTTCATATTTATGCAAAAGAAAAACAATTACTCTTGGTTTCTTAGCCCAAGAACACTTAAATAAACCTGAAATGATGTACCAGTTCATCATGCTTGTGCATTTACCATTATCTTCTTGGGAAAACTAAGCCTCCTGCAAAAGACAGTTTGACTGTAAGGTAGTTGTGTTTTTTTTTTTTTTTTTTTGGTAGTTGTGTTTTTTAACTCCTGTTGCTATTAAAACTTTTCCTTCTATGCTATGTTGCCCGAGGGGAACAATTAACTATTGAAAGAAGCATGTGGTCTTCATTAGGTAAGGCACTCAATTTGGTTTGTTATATCCCAAGCATCTAGCACAACATAAGACATGTAGATGTTCAATAGTCATAGCTTTCTTGTCAGATAATAAGTTGCAATTAATGACGTATACTCTTTTCTATTGAACTTTTTTTTGGTGTGTTATAAATCTAGTTTTTAAAAAACAAATCTTTAAAAAAAAATAAAAAATAAAAAAAAAATAAATAAAAAACAAATCTTAATACTTCTAAAAAATCATTACTCTGTGGAAAAAGTGTGGCTTTAGAAATGTCAGACACAGGTTCTGATTCTATGTTTACCATGTATTCGTTGTGATACCTTGGGTAAGTTCATAACTACATTAGAATTTTGTAAAAATAACTTCAAATAATAACTATTAATTTCCCATTGCTGTTCTCACCAATTACCATAAATTTAGTGGATAAAGCCACAGACTTATTGTATTACAGGTCCGGAGGTCAGAAGTCAAACAAAGTGTTGGCAGAGTTTCTTCTAGAAATGCTACAGGAGAATACATTTAAGCTTCTAGAAACCACTTGCATTCCTTGCCGTATGGCCTCTTCCTCCAGAAGAGCAACTTGAAATCTCCTTCTGCTCTTGTCATCACATCTCTTTGCCTGACCCTCACTCACTGGCCCTTCTCATAAATAACCTTGTGATTACATTTGTAACATCTGGGTAATCTCCCTGTCACAAGAACCTTAACTTAATTACATCTGCAAAATCCTTTTTGCCATGTAAACTAATATAATCAACAGTTTTCCAGGATTAGAATGGTAAGGTGGGTGCATTGTTCAGCCTGCTACAATAACACTTACCCCAAAAGGTTTTTAAGAGGATTAAAGGATTTTGACTGCATGAATGTTTGGTATAATGGATTGGCCTTGTGTGATGCATTTTGTATACATCTATATCTGTCTATCTATCTATCATCTATCTATCTATCTATCTATCTATCTATCTATCTATCTACCTATCTACCTTCCTATCTCTGTATCTTTTATATCTGTTTATTAAAGTTACCCATAACCAGAAAATTAAGTAAAACTTTGATATTTTAATGTGTTGTACTATAGTTTTATAGGGCTCATTTATGAGTCTATGGTTAAACATATGAATGCAATATTAATTTATGGAAAACCTTTGGAAGTTGACTTTTGGAAGGTTAAAAGTTTTAATGTTAACATTTTAAAATAAAGCAATAAAATGCTGAAATAGGCTTGGGGGCCTAATAGGAAAATTTATTGAAATCACTGGAGTGTAATATCTTTGCAGAGTATCTAATTTTATACAGTAATGGAGTGTGCCCAAGTGCTACACCTCAGTCTATTTGGCCAAAAGTTGTAGTCTTAATCATATGAATGTTAAGCTTTACACCTTTACAAAAGACTAAAATAACTAAATATTGCATTTTCTTCACAATGACAATGTTCACATTTCTCATTTTTTATAGTAAAACAACTCCATAATCTATACTTCTTAAATGTGTATACTTTGGTTGATTTTGTTCAGTGAGTTATATACATAACTTTATTTTCCATGACATAAGCTCCTATTAATCTCCACAGACTTTTTAACAAGTCACAATATTATGTCTAGAAAAGCGGTGGAACAAATTATAATTTATTGAATATTTAAAACATATGTTTGGCAGTATGAGATCTTCTGAAAATGTTGTATTAAAGTTACCATGGAGGAAATCACTGTGTCACACTTGAAAACAAGGATGCAATGCCTATTTTCCTTATAAATATACTTCCTCCTCATATACATGCCATAAAATCTAAATTCACAGAATATATTTATGAGATTTATTTTATATTTTAGTTTGCTGCACTTTCTACAATCTATGAATTGAACTGTAAAACATCAATTGATTCCGTGGTGTGAGCCAAATCATAGCTAGTAGAGTATAGCAGTGGCGATAATTTAGGATGACAGAACCAAATGCTGAATACTCTCTCCCTCTCTCTCTCTCTCTCATACACACACACATACTTGGCATAATTTGGATAACTAGAAATAGAGATTGCACATTCAATAGGGATGTACCTTGTATATAGTACACAATATACAGATATTTTGTATTCAAATAGTGTACATTAGTAAACTGAGGTTTCTTTTCAATAGGTCTATGAATATAGATCACTACATATAGGTCACTACTGTTCACAGTAGAGACAGGAAATATTTAGAGTGATATAAATTGAAGAAGACAACTCAGTGCAAATTCATAAGAAATATTTGGAATGAAGATCATTACTATATTTTGCTACATGTAAACATATATGTGGCTTTTATTAATATGTGCTAAATACTATTATTATCATGAAATCCACACAATAATAGCTTTTTAGAAGAAAATAAATTCATATTCATTCCTATGCAGAAATTTTAGATCGTTATGTACAGTTTGTTAATGCTGTATTTTTCTTATTAAAGTTACCTACTTTAATGCTTATCTCTTCATGGTCATTAAATTACGAAGAAGAAAAACTATGGTAAAGATAAATATCCACTTGTAGTGAAGTGAAGAAGAAAGAAAGCCCTTTCATGGGGATGTCAGTAGACTAGTCACATTCTGAAATACGGTTTTAAAAATATTTCTTTTTCTTTCATTGTATTTTTTAAGGGCTATTACCTATGGTTTTGAGGAATAATATATGTTCTAACTGAGATTAGTTTATGATAAGCAGAAAATTATGTTTTATTTGTTCTCTAAACAGTAAATGTTAAGAGTATTAGTCAGAAATCTTTAATCTTTCTAAATGCCAAGTAACCCCCACATAATGCTCTTATTGAGATTCTAGATAAAATGTTTCAGAAAACTGAAAACACAGAGAATTAAAAATTAAAAGGTTATTTAAAATAAAAGTTTTGGTGTTAGACTGCACGAATTAAAACTCTGGCTGCATTAGTTGTGTAAACTTGGGAAATTAACTTACTCTTTTTGGTTATTTGTTCATTTATAAATGGATGTAATCATGCCATCATTGATAAAGGTATTGGTGAGAATTAAATGCTTGTTATAGTGTCTGGTAGATATTGCATATAAGTAATTATGTTAATAGAATGCAAATAGTATAATTATCATTATTACCACTTGCAAGATATTTCTTGTATTTTACATTTAACTCTTATTTCTTATACTTTAACCCTTATTTCCTCACATGTACATTCTATACACACTTTCTTTGTCTTGCTTTTATTTTTATTATCATTTAACCACTTTTTTGTAAGAAATGTGATTCTTGGGCAGCTCGGGTTGCTCTGGGGTTTAGTGCTGCCTTCAGCCCAGGGCCTCATCCTGGAGACCTGGGATCAAGTCCCACGTTGGGCTCCCTGCATGGAGCCTGCTTCTCCATCTGCCTTTGTCTCTGCCTCTCTTTCTCTCTGTGTCTCTCATGAATAAATAAATAAAATCTTTAAAAAAAAATGTGATTCTTACCTAAATACTCAAATTTATCCTTATCCTGCTCAAAGTAATGTGCTTTGGGTCTGTTTTCAAATTATATATATATATATATTTTACTCCTGCAAATCTTATCTAACCATAATATAATATGTATATGTGGTTAGTTAAACTTGATGGCTGGTTAGGGAAAAAATAAAGAGAGATTTTTCTCTCCCAATTATGAATTCTAAGCATTTAATTTGTAAACTGGTGAACTGTCCTATTTACAAAGCAAAACAAAAAAACCTGAAAGCCTTCATATGTAAACTAAGATAAAGGACGCATGCTAGAAATTTTGTGTTAAATGACTAAGCATTTCTTAGATCCTGGAAAATCCAGAAGCCTTTCAGTAGCAAGAATTTTATTTTGAGAAATTTCATCACCATGAAGCTCGTCTACCTAACTAGTCTGATAACGCATAAATGTTTTTATTACTGTCCTACAGCTCAAAATTGATCATTATTCCTGAATTATATGTGGAACTACAATTTCCACATTTGTATATGGAAATCTATCAATAAAAAAAATCTTTTCCTTGAAAAAAAGAAGTTATTCATCAACTCAAATGATTTGTATATTTTCCAATAATATAGCTTTCCTATTGATAGTACATATAAACATTCCATTTTCACATTTACACAGAAGAAAAAAAACCTAAATCTTCTAATATTTCCTCCAAAATTGCAAAATAAGAAGAGGGAATAAAACTACTCAAAAATACACTATCTGCACAACCTGAAGATGAAGACTACCCAAACTCAAAGTAGCATAAATAACCAAAAAGAAAGCATTATATCCCAATGAACAATCTCTTGGACTCAACCCCGTAGCAAACTTGTGTGATAAGCAAAGTTAGTCTTACTAAAAATTTTATAGAAAAGAGTGGGGGGAATCTAGGGATGAGGGAGAGGTGCAGGCACCATTTTTCTTCATGGCCCATCAGTACTGACTGACTTCAGTGAGCAGCATAGTACCCACAGTGGAGGCCTACAACACCTATACGAAGCCTCCCAACCCCACACTCTATAGGTGTTTGTTTACTAGGGCAAGTATCCCTGAGAACCAAAGCAGTGGGCTCCTCCCCCAGAAAAATCAGCACAAAGCCCCCCCGCCCCCCGCCCCGCACACACACTATATCTACCAACCATCAAGTGCTGGAAAGCTTCAGCTCTGGAGGAAATAGGATCAGGCCTCTTTTTATTAGCAGACCAGAGCACACCCAGTTAAAACTTGCCATGTGCTGGACAAGGTCCAAATACTGCCCACTGCAGACAAGGAGAAATTCTGCAGAGGACTGACCTGAGGGAAAGGGCACCCAAAACAGAGCAGAGTGCACACAGCAAACACCAGAAACGCTTCCTGAAGCACCTGCCCTGGCCAGTACATGACTGCTTCTTAATAAAGCCATTATGCTCAGAAGCAGGAAACATAACAGGTTTTCATAGCAGTCAGGAGAAGACAGAGACTTAAACAAAATGCCAAATTGGAGGAATTCATCTCAAAAGAAAGAACAAGAAAAGGTCACAGCCAGGGCTCTATTTGAAACAGATACAAGTGATATGCCTGATCCAGAATTTAAAACAATAATCATAAGGATACTATCTGGGCTTGAGAAAAGCATGGAAGACACGAGAGAGTCCCTTACCATGGATATAAAGGACCTAAAAGCTAGAACATCCTTCTAAAGAATGAATGAGTTAACCAGGAAATGAAAGAAGAAAATAAAAAATAAGCAAACAAACATGGAAACAAATGAAAATGAAAACATGAGGATCCAAAACCTTTGGGATGCAGCAAATGCAGTCTAAGAGGGAAGTACGTAGCAATACAGGCTTTCCTCAAGCAGCAAGAAAAATGTCAAATACCCAACCTAAACTTAGACATAAAGGAACTAGAAAAAGAACAACAAATGAAGCCTAAAGCCAGCTGAAGAAGGGAAATAATTAGAGAAGAAATAAATGATAGAGAAATAAGCAAACGGGGCACCTGGGTGGCTCAGTGGTTGAGCATCTGCCTTTGGCTCAGGTCATGATCCCAGGCTCCTGGGATCAAGTCCCACATCAGGCTCCTCTCATGGAGCCTGCTTCTCCCTCTGCCTATGTCTCTGCCTCTCTTTCTGTGTCTCTCATGAAAAAAATAGATGGATCTTCAAAGAAACAAACAAACAAGCAAACGAAAAACAGAACAGATCAATGAAACTAGGAACTGGTTCTTTGAAAAAAACTTATAAAATTGATAAATCGCTAGCCAGACTTATCAAAAAGAGAAGAGAAAGGAACCAAATAAAGAAAAGCATGAATGAGAGAGGAGAGATATCACAACCAAGGTCGCAGAAATAGTTTCCTGGTAAACCAGAACACTGGTTTTCAATTTTAATAGCTTACTTCATCAGAGGAAATTTAGAAATATCTGGAGACATTTTTAGTTGTCACACACTGGATAAGTGCTTCTTATTGGTATCTATTGAGTAAAAGCCAGAGATGCTGACATATCCTACAGGGTATAAGGAAGTCCCCTACAACAAAGGAATTATAAAATGGCAATAGTCCTGCTGTTGAGAAACAGTGATTGAAGGAGAATGTTATGATTTGATGTCACAGTTATTTAAACTCATAGATTCTAGAGAATATCTATAGATATATAGATATATAGATATAGATATATAGATATATAATTATATAGATATATAGATATATATCTAGAGTATATATCTATATATACATACTATGATAAATAGATATATAGATATATATAGATATATATATCTAGAGAATATATCTATATCTATCTATATATACATACTATGTATATAGTTGGAAGATTAATACCATTTGATACTTGGTATTTGTGTAAAAAATGTAAAATGGAGAAAATTAGGGTCAAATAAAATCAAAGACAATGAAAAGTTTTAGGAAACAAAATGCTTCCCCTCACTACCAAAAAAAGAAGACCCAATAAGAATGTATACTTTACTAAACTGATTTTTAAGTTAATATTGAAAGAAATATTACAAATGACCACAAATCCTCAGAATGGACCAAAATTTGGGGAAAAAAGAAACTACACAAATTTCTTATAAAAAAGTCAGAATATGAAATCCACACACTTTATCTGATGAAAATTTTTTGCCAAAATCTATAATGAAACAGAAAAACTCCGTAAGATAACACTTTACACTGATTATTCTCAAGCCAGCATTTGTAGATATGAAAAACACACCCTTACAGGATTATTTTAAACTCAGAACAGAAATGATCAAAATACACACACAAGAAAAATGAAAACTTATTAATCTCAGACAATAATGAAAAAAGACAACTCAAATAGAAAATAATAAGGTGACTAAGGAGGAATTAAAATTTGATGAAGAATATAGGGTAAAAGTAAAAGAGAAAGAGAATAAAATGAGGTATTAATAAAAAATAATACAATAACAATAAAAAAGTTTTAAATATTTCTGAAAATTAGGTTGAAAAGGAAAAGAATAAAAGAGGAAGTAATATTTGCATAATTGATGTCCTAGGAAAGGTCAGGGAGGTTGGGCAAAAAATATCCATTAGAGAAAAACTAATGTCTGAAACTATAATCCAAACAAATTTTCAGAAATGAAAGACTTGAATCTTGATATCGAAAAAACTTAGGAGTCCCCTGGGAATATTATCCTAGAATAATCATCTATACTTTATAACCTAGAAAAAAAAAAGAAAATATTAGATTTTAGGATAAAGAAAAATAATTCTCAGGTCTCTAGGCAAAAATCAAATAACATACAAGAATAAAATAGAATGACAGTAAACATATAAGAATTGAGGAATTCTATACCTATAAGACTTTCTTGAGAAATCTACTGCAGGTTGCTCTTCTCCCAACCAAGACAGGACTGGAAAAGCTCTGACAAAAGAACTGTTGTGAGCACTTAATATTTGTATATTAGTATATCTCAGACTAAATAAAAGATGGTTATGAGGCTGTAAGACGAATGCAAACAAACAATTGTATATGATGTGACCAAATAATATAACTAAAAAACAAAGGTAATGAAGAGAAAAACAGGAAAGAAGAATAATTTTACTGGTTTTTATATAGGAAGAAGATGAGATTTAAAATGTGCCATTTAGGGAAGCCTTGGTGGCTCAGTTGGTTAAGTGACCAACTCTTTACCTTGGCTCAGGTCTTGATCTCAGGGTCCTGAGCTCAAGTCCTGCATTGGGCTTCATACTGGGCAAGGAGTCTACTAAAAAAAAAAAAAAAAAAAAAAAAAAAAAAAAAGGCACCATTTAAAAATGCCAAAATGATTAAAATCATAAGAGAGAACTTGGTGTCTTAAGGTAAAATTGCAAAGGTAACCACTGAAACAAAAATACAAATCTTTTAAAATCTCTTTAAAAAAGGAACAACTGGGTGGCTCAGTGGTTGAGTGTCTGCCTTTGGCTCAGGGTGTGATCCCAGGGTCCTGGGACCACGTCGTGCATCCCGCTTCCTGCAGGGAGCCTGTTTCTCCTTCTGCTTTTGTCCCTGCCTTCTCCGTGTGGCTCTCATAAATAAATAAATAAAATCTTTTAAAAAATCTTTAATAAAAGAGAATATAAGAAAAATCCAGTAAAGAAAGAAGTAAAGCACATATACTATATATTTTTTAAAGATTTTATTTATTTATTCAGAGAGAGAGAGAGGCAGAGACGCAGGCAGAGGGAGAAGCAGGCTCCATGCAGGGAGCCCAACATGGGACTCGATCCCGGGTCTCCAGGATCAGGCCCTGGGCTGAAGGCAGCACTAAACCACTGAGCCACCTGGGCTGCCCACATATACTATATTATATTTAATTATAAAATAATATGATGGAGTGGAGACCAAATTTATTAGTCATATCAATAAACATGCATTTCCATAAGTCACAACTAAAAAAAATTTTAAAGCAATTTTAATTGGGCTCATAAAGCAAAATGTAACTACTATATATATATATATATATATATATATATATATATATTCAAAAAGAATCAGAAATGCTAAAATTAAAGAGTGGCCAAAGGTATACATGAATTATGGAAACCAACAAAAGTAGGGCTACTGAACTTAATATTTAAAATAAAGTATAGGGACACCTGGGTGGCTCAGGTGGTTAAGTGTTGACTCTTGATTTCAGCTCAGGGTTGTGAAATTGAGCCTGGCATTGGGCTCCCCACTTAGTGTGGAGTCTGCTTGTCCTTCTCCTTCTGTGCCTCCCCCCACTGTACCCCTCTCTCTAAAATAAATACAATTTTTAAAAATAAATAAAATAAAATTCAATCAAAATGTATTAAATGTTAAAACAAAAGCACATTTTAATGCTTAAACTCATAATTCACAATGAAAATTTAATGTCCATCAATATTTATGGACAGAATTACCTAGAATTTAACTCTGTGAAGGAAAAACTACAAAAGATGCACTGTAACATATGAAAAATATACTAATACTAGGAAATATACTAAGAAAAATCCAGTGAATCGTAACAGCAAATATTAGCAAGGGTAAAAAAGACATAGATGTAATCAATAAAATAGATGTAGTAGCTGTATATCAACCTTAATTTCTGCTGTTTGAAAATATACTTCCTTATCAACAAAAAGAAGATATCCTTTATGGCAAACATTGCTGATGGCCTAGCCCTGTGGTGATCCTATGACTCAATATAGTCAGTAGGTTATAAGGCAATTTTGTATGGGATTTTTAAGATATCATTCTTATTGCTGTTGTAGAATTTTGTTCTTTTAATTTTTTGAAGGAAAAAGCCTAATAATTCTTTTTTTAAACATCTTACATTTTACTTTTTTGAAATGAACAACCTGAAGCTGCAGGAGCCTTTCATAGAAATAAATGGCACAGTTAAGAATCTTAGAGCAAAACAGTGATAGGAGGCTATAATATTTGCAACATTGAGAAGCTTCCCACCAGCTCTAGACCACCTTCCTGAAGAGTCTTTTTTGTTATGTGAGAAGAAAAAAGATCTCTCTTTGTTTAAATCCTTACAGTTGAATACACGTTATTCGTGCTAGAGTCAAACAAGTCAAACATAGTGTGAAATAATACAGTTTATAACCACAACTACCTTCTCTTTGTAGATGTTCAATTTTATATATATTTGTTTAGAAGATACAGTGACATTAATAAAACTAGAGGTTCTAAGAAACATCAGTTTCCTGTGAAATTTTTATATTAAACTCCCTTCAGTCACTACATGATTTCTTTTTTTTTTTTTTTTTTTTTTTTACTACATGATTTCTCATCAAGATGTCAGTGCTCGGTTTTGAAGTGTTCTGCTTCTGAAGACTGAAATTTCTCTTCTTCCCTGTTTTTCTCTTCATTACCTTTGTTTTTTAGTTACATTATTTTGTCATATCATATGCATTTGTGCATTAGCCTTTCACCCTCATAACCATCTTTTATTTGGTAAGGGTCTTAAAAAAGATGCCCTGTGCTTTTCTCCAGAGCTGCAAATTACTAAATGAGAATTTCAGTTCAAACAGTTGTTTCTTTTGGAAAATTTGGCTATCATTCAACTCTACTGAAAATTAGCATAAATATGGTAAGGGTTAACCCCTGTTTTTTATATGATTTAACTACTGTAAATAACTCTTTTACTTAATTCTTTGTAGAATATCCCCTGAAGTATTTATCCTATTCATTAAGAATACTTCATAGTTTAGCTGAGAGGTGAGGTAGTGAAAGAAAAGATAGTATTTTTCTTTTTATGCCTAAATATTATGTTGTGAAAATAAAGTTTAATTTCAATCTAGTTCTATATTCAAAATACATTCTAAGATCTATGTGAAATAATAACTCTGCTTAACATATGGGTTAAAATTATTGTTGTTTTTTTTTTTATATGAGACAGTGAAAATCTAAAATCCCTACTTGTTTTTATCCCTCACCATTCTTCCCTTATCTGGTTCATTTCCTTAATTAAACTCAAAACATAAGAATTAAGGAATATGCTTTATTGAAGACTATGGTTGGAGAGTAGTTTTAGGTACTAACAAATCTTAAATGTTTTCTCTGTGACCTCTTATCTACTTTATATAGTTCGTAAAATTAAAACAGAAATAAAAAGGGGAAGAAACAGATTGAAACAGAATTACAACAGTGGCAAGAGTCACAGCATATTTTAGCTAAAATGTATTATCCTTTCAGGGTTGAAATTGTGAGTGTAAAATGATAGCAAGATTGAAGAAAAATTTCAGCAGTTGCAAAGATACTAGGATTTAAGTAGACCTCAGCAATTTTGAAGAAAGAGAAATTGAGTTACACGTGGCATACATGGGAATACATTAGGCTTTGAGAAATGGAGATTACTTAGGCTTGTGAAGGAAAATTGAAAACTATAAAATCCATTGAGAATGTAACATTCTATTTGATGTGTAGAGAATGTTTAAGACTACCCTGAATATGTCTGGAGTTTGGTGAATAATACCTATCTCAGCATTTTAGTGCCCTGAAAAAAAAAAGGAGGAGAAGGAGGAAGAAGGAGAAGGAGAAGGGAACAGTGGAGAAGCACAGAAGCACAGATATGCCACTTGCCAATAAAATGAAATCAATCTCAATATCTCTTTTGATGAGAAGATTTTTATTTGTTTAATAACATCAGAAAAAAAGATGCCAAGAACTTTTTCTTTAAAATATATCTCCCCATTTCTCCTCTAAAGTATATGTGTAAGTTTATTTTCAGATATACTATTAGGTTTTGATGACATTTAAGATAATGAAAGTCAAAAAAAAAAAAGATAATGAAAGTCTGAATATATCAGCTGAGAATAGAGTCCTTTTCCCCAAGCATTCCTGCATTAATCCCTCACATATTTATTCAACCTCTACCCTATCTGTATGCATGGGACACATCTATGAGCAAAGTAAAGGACGATGCTTCCATCTCATATAATGAAAGAACAGGACAGACAGATGGCAAGAGGAGATAGATGGTAAAGAACAAATATTAAAAGTTAGCAAAGCATGTAGTATACATGAAGTTAATAAAATTTGGGGAAAAAAGTAGAGACGTTAGGCATGTTGTAAATATTTAATCCACGGGTAGCTCCACTTACTTTTATCTCAGAAATAGATACTTGGATTATAGAAGTTCTAATGATATCAATGCCATGACAACGGAACCTTCCTCCTCAAAACAAACACCTCTCAGAAAACACTAAGATAACAACTGAAATAAAATTGAGAGGACAGTGGTTTGCCCTGCTTGAGGAGAATGTTTAAGATGAAGTGGATATCCATTCTCCTGTCGATAATATGGTAACAAATCATTCTAAAGTGAATCTAGATCACAAGCACCAGACCAGAGATAACTATTTCAAATCTATTTCATAATAAGACAAAAATAGGCTAAAACATTCTGTCCGCAAATTGACTAAAAGAAAAAGGTGAGGGGGGTAGGGCTGTAGCGAGTGTTTCCTAAGAACACTAAGAAGGATCAGTAGACTATTGAAGCATCACACACATGCTTAATTTAAGAATCAAGATCACACTTTAAATGAATTATTCCTAGTGAACATTGCAAAGGAGATGTCTACCTATCACTACATTTATTAAAAAGGATAAAATAATGTTATGAGTATAAGCAGTTTACTGAGGTATGCTGTATCTGATAAGTAACTGACATTTCAAAAAGGAGACATGGCATCCAAAAGTTTTAAGTCAATGAGAGGATAAAGATCATCTTGAATCTGAAGAGGCCCACTTGGATTTTTCAAGAAAGTAATTTATAAACATACCTAAGCTCCTATGACATTTTCACCAATGAGAATGAACTGGTTTTGTAGGAGCTTGCAAAATTCTTCTCTAGCAAATGTTAGAAAATCAAGTAACTGTGAGTTTAAGCATAAAAGAAATAGAACTACTAATTGTATGATTTCATAAAATAGAAGAGGTAATCTGACTGGTTCTATCATTGCAGCAATAAATAGGCTTATCTTAAGTTATTAAAATTATTTCTTGGCTGTAAAGTTATGTTATTTTCACAAAGAAATAGAACATGTGGCTAGAAAGTTTTTATTAATAATACTACCTTCCAGATTAGAATTAATGAAATATATTTATTTACCAGATAAATTAAAACATAAAACCTCATTAGAGTTTATTTTAAAATATTTGAAAATAAGTGTCATTAATCTCTATTTTAAACTTATTTCAAAAAAAATAAAAAAATAAACTTATTTCAGACAGAAATTATTTTAAAGAAAAATAAAACATAAAATCTTTTATATTTTTTTTGAAGTTTTTTGTTTTGTTTTGTTTTTTGTTTTTTAAGTAAGCACTACTCCCAACATGGGGCTTGAACTTATGACCCTAAGATCAAGAGCCTTACGCATTACCAACTGAGCCAGCCTAGTGGCCCTCTTGAAATCTTTTAAAAATCAATTGATGAGAACAGATCAAACTGAATGTCAGTAAGATATTTTTAAATAAACATCATCTGGTGAATAATATATGTAGATTTTCTAGGAAGTAACACTTAATAGAAATTCCTAATGCAGGCAGTATGCTATAATGATACTTGCTACTGAAGAAGTACATTTAAAGGATGAAAAAATATCTGTGGTTCATTGAACTCGTGATAAAGAGGCCAAAGGTATTGTTTCAAAAGGCACACTGAATCTGAGATTACTGAATAGCAATAGTGAAGAAAGAGGATTTGGTGGTTTTAAAAACACATTTCATGAGGAGGAAAATAAATTAGAAGAATGAAATCCTCATCTTTGATTCAGTAATAATTTTTGAAAATTTCCATCGGTTTTCACTGTTTTTTTATCTGCATATTCTTTCTTTTTTTTTTAATTTTTATTTATTTATGATAGTCACACACAGCGAGAGAGAAGCAGAGACATAGGCAGAGGGAGAAGCAGGCTCCATGCACCGGGAGCCTGATGTGGGACTCGATCCCGGGTCTCCAGGATCGCCCCCTGGGCCAAAGGCAGGCGCTAAACCGCTGCGCCACCCAGGGATCCCTGCATATTCTTTCTTTACAGAAATATTTTTTTAAAAATGATGAGCTGTAAGAAACAATGTTTTCTCAAAGTAATACATTTCCATAAAATATGCAGTTTCCAATTTCATTAATTCTGTACCGTTCGATTCTGAGGGATTTTTTTTTTTTTTTTTGTATATGGTGTTAGAGAGTAGTCTTATTCTTTTCCATGTCCATTTCCCCAAAACTATTTATTGAAAAGACTATATTTTCCTCATTGTATATTCTTGCCTCTGTTGTCCTAGGTTGACTCTATAAATGTGGATTTATTTCAGGAGCCTCTACTCTGGTCCATTGATCTATGTGTCTGTTTTTGTGCCAGGACATTACCATTTTGATTACTACAGCTTTGTAATATATCTTGAAATCTGGAATTGGTATAATTCAGCTTCATTCTTTCTCAGGAATTCTTTGGTTGTTTGCGGTCTTCTGTGGTTCCATACTAATTTTAGTATTATTTGTTCTAGTTTAGTGAAAAATGTGATTGGTGTTTTGATAGGGATAGCATTGAATCTGTACATTGCTTTAGGTAATATGGACATTTTGACGGTATTCATCTTCCAATCCATGCATATACAGTATCTTTCCAAGTTGGTGTCATCTTCAATTTCTTTCATTAGTGTTTTATAATTTTCAGAGTACAAGTCTTTCACCTCTTTGGTTAAGTTTACTCCTAGGTATTTTATTCTTTTTTTTTGCTATAATTATAAATGGTGTTTTGGGTTTTTTTATTTTTTTCTGTGATTTCATTGTTGGCATATAGAAATGCTACTTGTTTCATGATATTAATTTTGCATCCTGTTACTTTTACTGAATTTATTTATCAGTGCTAGTAGATTTTTGGTGAAGTCTTATATATTGAAGTATATATATGGAAGTATATAACATTTTGTTTCTCTCTTGCTGCTTTTGAGGGAAAGTTTTCAGGTTTACAACATTGAGTAAGATATTAGCTCTGAGCTTTTCATATTTGGCCTTTATTATGTTGAGGTACGTTTCCTCTAATCCCAAATCATTGAGAGTTTCTATCATAAATTGACATTGAATCTCATCAAATAATTTCTCTGCATCTGTTGTGATCGTAAAATTTTTATTCTTTATTTTGTTGATATATGACATTGATTAATTTGCAAATGTTAAACCATCTTTGCATCCCAGAAATAAATCCCACCTGATCTTGGTGAATAATCTTTTTAATGCATTGTTGTATGTGATTTGCTAATAATATTTTGTTGAGGAGTTTTACATCTATGTTTACCGGGGATATTGGACTGTCATTATCTTTTTTGTGGTGTCTTTGTTTTTTGTTTCAGGGTAATGTCATCCTCATAGAATGTATTTTCAGGGCAGCCGGGGTGGCTCAGCAGTTTAGCGCCACCTTCGGCCCAGGTCATGATCTCCGGAGACCTGGGATCAAGTCCCACGTGGGGCTCCCTGCATGGAACCTGCTTCTTCCTCTGCCTGTGTCTCTGCCTCTCTCTCTCTCTCTGTTTCTCATGAATAAATAAATAAAATCTTTAAAGAAAAAATAAAGTATTTTCATTTAAAGTAATTATTGATAGCTATGTAGTTATGGCCATATTTTATTTTTTCTCTGTTTATGTTTTTGTATTATACTTCTTCTTTGTCCCTTTCTTCTCTTGCTCTTTCTCTGTGATCAATGGATATCTATAGTGTCTTATTTGGCTTTCTTTCTCTTTATTTTTTGTGTCTCTATCATAGGTTTAGGGTTTATGGTTATTATGAGTCTCATATGTAACATCCTAATTTAAATGGCAGTCCATATTAATTTGATGGTCATTTTAGTTCAAATGCATCCTAAAAAAAGCTTCTTGTATTTTTTCCTTTCCCCCTTTTTTTCCTTTTCCTCCTTCTCTTCCCTTTTTACTCCTTTCTCCACACTTTATGTATATGTTGTCATATTTTACATCTTTTTATTCATATTTTTCTTATGTCTAATTATGGCTATTTCTAGGCTGATGTAGTGGTTTGTCTGTCTGGGAAGGTCTTTATTTCTTTGTTTATCTAGGAAACTGTATCTGTTCTTCAAATCAAAATGATAATTATGCCCTGTAGAGTATTGGTTGTAGCTTTTTTTTTTTTTTCTTTCAGCTCTTTGAATGTATCATGCCATTTTCTTTTGGCTTCCAATGTTTCAGCAATGTTTCTGCTGAAACATTGGTTGACAGGCTAATGTGTTTTCCCATGTATATACATTTTTGTTTCTCTCTTGCTGCATTTGAGATTCTCTCTTTATCTTTAAATTATTTTAATTATTATGTGCCTGGTTTGAACATCCTTGTGTTCATTGTATTTGAAATTCTCGATGCTTCTTAGACCTGAATGTCTTTTACTATGCTCCACCCTCTCCCCTCCCCGCCACCGGTTAAAAATGTTCTCAGTTATTATTTCTTCAAATAAACTTTCAACACTTTTCTTTCTCTTCTTCTTTTGGGACCCTTATAATGTGAATGCTTGCTCACTTAATGTTGTCCAAGAGATCTCTTAATCTATCCTCATTTAAAATTATTTTTCTCTTTTTGCTATTCAGCTGTTTGCTTTCTGTTACTCTGTCTTCAGATTGCTGATGCAGTCTTCTGAATCCTCTGATCTACTGTTGATTCTTCCTAGTGTTGTGTTTTTTTGGTTATTGTTATTTCAGTTACTGTATTCTTCAACTCTGGCTGGTTCTTTTAAATATATTTTTTTCTCTTTATTAAAGGTCTTACTGAGTTCTCTCACTTTTTCCTCCATTCCAGTGTCTTTATGATCATTATTTAAAATTCTTTATTAGGTATATTGCTTATCCCTATTTCATTTAGTCCTTTTTCTGAGGTTTTTATCTCATTCTTTCTTTTGGAGCATATTACTCTGTCTCCTCATTCTGCTTTTGCTTTCTGGTTTGTTTCTGTCAATTAGGTGAAATGGCCACTTATCTTATACTTGGAAGAGTGGTCTTGTGTATGTTGTCTGGTTTGCAGACAATGTGTGCTTGGTGACTTTTTCTGACTGGCTGGAGCTCTGGCTGTATATACTCATTAATCTTTTAAACATGACCATGCCTCTGTCTCTCTTGCTATTCTCCTGAGATTTTCTTGGTCTTTAGTTGTTCAGTAGCTGCTCAGTCAGCCCTCAGTTCTTCTTCGGGAAGAATTATTCTCTTAATAGGTGTAATTTGATGTGCTCCATGGAGAAGGTAAGTTCAGAGTCTTCTTACAACACCATCTTAACCAGAAACTTCCCAATTCTGTATCTTTTAAAATTACAACACAATCTACAAAATAGTCCAACAAATAATGTATTAGGATGAGCCAAAATACTATCTTAAGACACTTCCGCAACTGCAACACACACATTTGACACTCCTATTTTCTAATATTCAAATCACATGTATTTTTCAAGACCACTGTGATGTCCTTGCTTCTTCCAAATAGATACTCTGGCTGGTATTAACTTCCTTTTTTCTGAGAATTTACAGAAAAAAATTTGCCACTCTTTTATGGCATCAATCATTTTTACTAGGCACTGTAGGCTTTTGTGTGTTCATCTGATTTTTTTCTAATGTTCTTTCAAAGTGGGGATCCCTGGGTGGCGCAGCGGTTTGGCGCCTGCCTTTGGCCCAGGGCGCGATCCTGGAGACCCGGGATCGAATCCCACGTCGGGCTCCCGGTGCATGGAGCCTGCTTCTCCCTCTGCCTGTGTCTCTGCCTCATTCTCTCTCTCTCTCTCTGTGACTATCACAAATAAATAAAAATTAAAAAAAAAAATGTTCTTTCAAAGTCTTTCTAAGACAATATACTTAATTGAAATTTAAAATTTCTTATTCACTTATTTGATACTACTAATACATTCAAAGGATAGTACTGTGTTTGTAAGTTATGAAGTATGACACAAAGGACAAAAGAAACAAACAAAAAAGAGAAAACATGAATGAACCACTAAAATTAAAAAGGTTAACAACATATATAACTTGAATCTGCCTTATCCCTTATTCTATTTTCCTGAGTTTGTTGAGATCAAAGATATACTGAATTTTATGCTTTTTATTCTTTTATAACTTAGTTACTGGAGGCATAGTTTAAGTGACCACATTTTTTAAAGTTGTGATATCAATTAAGCAGTCTCACTAGCAGTGTATAAAAATTGACCAACTTTCTCACCAACATGTGTCATTATCAGACTTTAATTTTGACCAATCTAGTAGATATATAATGTTATCTAATTGTGATATAAATTTGCATTTATATAATTACCAATGTAGCTGAACATTTTATCATGTGGGTACTTTTCCTAACTTTTTGTAAAATTCCTGTTCATGTTATTTACCTGGTTTTCTATTTGGTTGCTATTTGTAGATGTATCATAATCTAATGATAAGCTCTGTGTGCTCAACTAATGTTAGTTATATATCCTACAAATATCTTCTCTCAACATGTGTATTTTCTTTTCATTCTCTTTAAAGTGTGTTTTAATTACAAGTAGTTTTTCATTTTAATTAGTTTGAATAATTCAGTCTTTTTTTATGATTAGTGCTTTGGAGTACTTAAAAAACACTCCCCTCTATATTTGTTTTAAAGATGTGTTATAAAAAAAAAAAAGATGTGTTATATATTATTTTTTAATTGCCTCTTATGTGTAATTGCTTAATCTATTGAAAATTAATATTTATATACAGTGTGAGATAAATCTCTTATTTTACTTTTCCACATGCATAACCAGTTGTCTCAGAGCATTTATCTGTTAGTCTCTAGTTTTCCCCATGATCTGCATTGCCCTCTTAATCATAAACCAATTTTCAGAGTTTTTTCCTAGGTTGTTAGTTCTTTTGGTCAGTTGCATATATTTGGGTTAATGCCACATGGTCTTAATTAGTTTTAGCCCAATAATAAGTAAGAATTAATAACAAGTAGAAATAGTCCCACCCCACCTCCAGCCATGCATTGTTTTTCTCATTTATCTTTTTGTCCTTTTATTTTTTCATATACATTTTAGATTCCATTGTCTAAGATTTGAGGTTTTTCTTGGAATCACAGTGAATTTATAAATTAATTTTGTGGAAAAAATCCACAAGTACTGTGTATCTCATTTATTTAGGCTTTTTTTTTAAATGGTTTTAATGATGCATTACTTTTTTTTTCTAATAAGGACAAACACATTTCCTTATATATTACTAAGTACCTTAACATTTGGTATTATTATAAGTCTTACCATTTTCAATTACAGTTTTAACTATTTTGGATTTAATTGCAAAGTCACTTGTTTTATACATTAATCTTTAGATTATTTCAGCTTATATATGCAATTATATAATCAGAGAATACTGGGCGTTCTGATTTTTCCTTTTCTGGTTGTTGTGGAATTTATTCTTTTTTATGAACTGAATAGTTTCCAGTGTACAACCTCAAATGCAAATCTTGCTCCTAATTTCAAAGGGAATGCTTCTAATATTCCATCTTTAAGAATGGTATTTGCTATCAATTTGTTTAAAGGTACCCTTTATCATATTCACAAGTTTTCTTTTATTCCTCATTTCCCAAATGGTTTCTGGTATAAATTTTACAAATAAATTTCCTCCATTATTTTGAAATGATTTTTGTTTCATTTATTTGTTGAAGAACCAAATAAAATTTATAAAATGTTCTCATTTTAGGCCACTCTCCTCCTACCAGAATAAACCCAAATGTGTTATATTTTTATAGAATGAAATATATGTAATCTTGAGCTAGATGTTTTTAGTTAATATTATATTAATATTTTATCTTTTTAAGGTTTATTTCTTTAGAGAGAAGGAGTAGGAGAGAGCACATGTTAGCAAGGGAGGGGTATAGGGAGGGGGAGAGAATATCAAGCAAACTCCTTGTTGAGCATGGAGCCCAACATGGAGCTTGATCCCAGGATCCTGAGATGATGACCTGAGCAGAAATCAAGATTCAGCCACTCAACTGACTGAGCCACCGAAGCACCCCATATTATATTAATATTTTTTAAATGTCTTTAAGGCCTGCAATTTTTCTTTCTCATTATATCATCATTATATATATATTCTTTCTCATTGTATCATCAAGATTATTTTGCCTCATGAAGGAGATATAGGAAATATTCCTCTTTTTTAGAATGTGCTGAATAATTTATATTTGAGTCAGATGATTTGATTTCTTTGAATATTCAGGAATTTACCTGAGAAGCTATATAACCTGGGATTCTTTGTGGGAACATTTAAAAGTACTTATTTCCCTGCTTAATGGTTAAAGAAAAAAATCAAGCTATGTATTTCTGCTTGAGTTAATATTGCTAGAATTTTCCCAAGAACCTATCTATTTAGAATAAGTATTCATATATATATAATAATTTATAGTACTATCTTACTAACATTAATCTCTGCTATAATTTAATCCCAATTTATATTATAATATTATTTATTTTGGCCCAGTATTTCCATGATTGAACTTTAAAATTTCAATTATATTTTTTCTTATACTCTTGAGTTATTTGGAAATGATTTCATTAACCTCTAGACAAATGGGTATGTATTTCTAATTTATTACAAATTTAATTGCTCTTTTGCATAGAACATCATCTACATAATACTAGGCATTTGAAAATTGTAGAGCCTTGTTTGATGGTCTTGTCTTTGACTAAAATGTTCTGTGTGGCTTTTTAGTCATCTATTTTCTTTAATTTGGTTGTGCCAAAATGTATATATTTTTAAAAATTATATCTCTGTATGTGTTGTTCAAATCTTCACTATGTGTATTTTTTGCCTGTAGTTTTATGAACAAATTAAAAACCTGTTTTTAAATCTTCCTTTAAAATGGTGTATATATAAAGTCATTACATGATATAATAATGTTTATGCTATGGGTTTTGAGGCAATTCTGTAAGTACAAATAATTATAGACAGTAAATTAAAATTTTCTCATTGTGAAAAAAAAAATTTTCTCATTGTGTAGTCAGTCATTCTATCCCCTAAAAATGCATTATGTTTTTAAATCCCATTTTGTTTGATATTGATACAGTTACACTTGCTTCGTTTTCTATTATATACATTTTATATATATGATTTTTTAAATTTACAGACTTTATTATTTTTAGAAGAGTTTTAGTTTTTTTTTAGATTTTATTTATTAATGAAAGATGCATTTTTTTAAGATTTTATTTATTAATGAAAGATGCAGAGAGAGAGGCAGAGACACAGGCAGAGAAGCAGAGAGAGAGAGAAGCAGGATCCATTCAGGGAGCCTGACGTGGGACTCGATCCTGGGTCTCCAGGATCATGCCCTGGGCGGAAGGGAGGCGTCAAACCGCTGAGCACCCAGGCATCCCTAGAAGAGTTCTAGTTTTACAGAAAAAAATTGAGCTGAATGTACAGAACTTTCATGCGTTCTCTTACCTCTTCTTCCCACACAGTTTTCCCTATTATTAGCATTTTGAATTATTATGGTACATTTGCAAATTATGGATGGAACTAGAGGCTACTGTGCTAAATGAAATAAATTAGACTGATCAAAACAATAACCAGATGATGTCATTTATATGTGGAATCTAAAAAACAAGCAAAAAGAAGGAGAATCAAACTGATAAATATTTAGCAACATCTAAATGAAGTTGGTAGATATGAAGTAACTTGTCTTAAACTTTTTTTTCTCAGAGATTATATAACGGAACCATTATGCTTTATTTATAGGCACTATAATTATTTAAATAAAAACATTAAAATAATGTTAATAGAATGTATAATTTTAGAGCCATTGTTGGACGACAGTGGTGCAAAACAATCTAATACCCTCGTTATATTTAATGCATCTCACCCTTTTTTATAACTGTGTAATATTCCCTTGCACACATACACACACATTGCATATATACATATCACATCTTCCTTATCCTATGGTGAAAGATGGTAGCTACAGTTGCGGTGAATATAGTTGAATCACTATGTGGTACACCTGGAACTAATGTAACATTATGTGTCAACTATACTCAAAAAAATTTGGATGTTGACTTCTAAGTAATAATATTTTAAAATAAATATTATTTTTAAATATAAGAAAAATACAGAATAGTACACAATTCATAAGTACAGAATTCAGTGAATTATAACAATGTGAACACATCATTTTAGCTACCAAACAGATAAAAAATAGAACACTACCAATGTTTGAGAACCTCCACCCAATGCCTCATTCTCAGTCATTGGATTTCCTTCTCCCCCCAAAGTCAGCCATCGTCCTAACTTAGCATACCAAAGGCTCTTTGCCTGTTCTTGAACCTTATATGATTGGAATCAAACAATGCGAATTCTTCATATTTAGCAACTTTTGTTCAATATTATGTTTTCAATATCCATTCATGTTGTTATTTGTTGTCCATTGTATTCTTATATATAAATTTGTCTATTCTACTCTTTTTTAAAAAGATTTATTTATTTATTCATGAGAGACACAGACTGAGAGAGAGAGGCAGAGACTTAGGCAGAGGGAGAAGCAGGCTCCTCGCAGGGAGCCCAATGTAGGACTAATCCCGGATCCTGGGATCACGACCTGAGCCAAAGGCAGGAGCCCAACCCCTGAGCCACCCAGGCATCCCAATGTCTATTCTACTCTTGATGGATGTTTTCTTTGTGAGTTATTATGTTGCTATGGGCATTCTTCTACATAGCTTTTAGTAAACATCTACATGCTCCCCTACCCCTATTCATTACGTACCTGGTAATGGAATTGTTTTGTCAAAGGATATGCTGTATCTACAAATGGCAAATCACGCCAAATGTTTTTCAAAATGTTTGCATTCATGTACACTCCCACCAGAAATCTATGACAGTAGCATTTACCCAACAACCTTTTGAACTGCATTTTCATTTTAGAAACTCTGGTAGGATGTCATGACATCTCACTGTGGTTTCAGTTTGCATTTTTCTGATGCTATTAAAGTTGAACAAATTTTTATAAGCTTATTGGGCACTTGTATATCCTATAATGTGAAGTGCCTGTTTAAGGTGTTCCCCACATTTTGTATTGGACAGTAGGTCTTTGCCTTAGCATTTTAATATTCACAGATATTAATCCTTTATTGTATTTATTACAAATACATTCTCCCATATTGCGTTTTGCATTTTTACTTTCTTAATGTTACTTTTTTCTTTTTCTTTTTTGTTTGTTTTTTAAAAGAAACAGTCTTTTAATTTGTCAAATAAATTATCATTTTTCTTAATGGTTAGTGATTTTTTGTTCTGTTAAAAAATAAATTATTTCAGTGTCACAAAAACATTCTCATATGTCATCTTCAGACGTTTTATCTATTATATATACATTTCAATCCAATGGATTTCATTTTTTATGTATGATGTGAAATCAGCTTCATGTTACATTGATTTTCATAAGAATAGCCAGTTGACTTGGCACCATTTATTTAAAATGGAGTCCTTTACTCTTTACTCTTTGTGCAACATTGACATAAGTCATGTGTCCACATATTTAGGGTTGATTTCTGAACTTTTAATGTAATTACTTTAATATACCTTTCTGTCCTTGTGCCAATTCTGCATTACCTTAATTACTATAACTTCATAATGTCTCAATATTTAATAGCGTAATCCTTCAACTTTATTTATTTCCTTCATTTTCTCTTGGCTATGCCTTATCTTCTAGATTGTTATAAAAATTTTTGAATTAGAATGTCAGTGTCAACAGCCAACTTAAAAAAAAGGGATAAATTGCAAATTTACTTTTTCTTTTTCTCTCTTTTTTTTAAACAATATTTAGTTTTCCAATTCACCAAAGTTATGACTTTCTTTTTACTCAGATCTTTTTACTATATGTCTATAATATTTCAGTGTTTTTGTATAGACTTTATGCATATTTTGCTTAGCTTTTATGCATAACTATAGTTACACATAGTTATATTTTGTTATGCATGTTATAGCTATGTATAGTTTATACATAACCATTTTAGTGATATTATAATTTACATCATTCTAATGTTACTTTCAAAATGTTTGATGCTATTATATAGAAATATAATATTTTATATTGATGTATCTAGTGATTTTAGTTAATTCATTTGTTAATTCTAGTCGTTATTTTGTAGTTCTTTGCATTTTGTCATATACTATTATGCCACCAGTGCATAATGACAGTTTTAATTTTTCCTTCTTAATTATTTTATGTATATGTAGAGAAAGAGCTAAACTTTACTATATCTTTACTCCTTGAGAAATTAGAGGATAAAAACAAATTTTTATTTGGTAATAGCCTCAAATCATGTGAGTAGCTATATTTATAACTACCTACCTTTGAAGGAACCACTAGACAGGAAATAGGAATTAGGTCAAATTTGTTGCCCACTAAAGTGAATATTGTGCTGACTATGACTACCATATATTTTAAATTTGAGGGGATGATTAATTTATTCTGATTTAATTTATTCAGTTCTTACAATAATCTTATGGCACTCATGGCAGTGATATTGGAAAATCATATTAGGTATTAACTATGATTAATATGCTAAGAGTTCTAATGGATAATGTAGACAGCATGCAAGAGCAGATAGGCAATGTAAAGAGAGAGATGGATATCCTAAGAAAGAGACAAAAAGAAATGCTGAGATAAAAGACACTGTAACAGAAATAGAGAATGCCTTTAATGGGTTTATTAGCAGACTGTATATGGTTGAAGAAAGGCTCTCTGAGCTAAAGGATGTATCCACAGAATCCTTAAAAGCCCAAAAGCAAAGGAACAGAGACTGGAAAAATCGGAACAGAATATCCAAGGACTGTGGGACAAGAAGGTATACATATACATATACATAATGGAATATCAGAAGGAGAAGAGAGGAAAGAACAGAAGAAATATTTGAAACAAGAAAGACTGAGAACTCCCTCAAATTAATGTCAGACACCAAACCTAACAAATGCAGGAATTACTTAGGATTTCTCTTCAGAAACCATGCAAACAAGAAGAAAGTGAAATAAAATACTGAAAGTGGTTAGTGAAAAATCTAGATCTAGAAAACTCTACCCTGAAAAAATGAAAGATGCATGAAGATTTTCTCTGACAAAGAAAATTGAGGAATTTTGTGACCAATAGATTTGACTTGCAAAACATGTTTTCTTTGGAGAGACCAAAAATATATATAGGTAGGTCAGAAACTCAGGTCTACATAAAGAAAGGAAGAGTGTCAGGAAGGAATAAATGATGGTAAAATAAAAACCTTGTTTTTTTTTTTTTAATTCTTAATTGATCCAACAGATTTATCCCAGATACTAAAACAGGTTTAACATTAAAAAAAAAATAATTAGTGCAGTCTATCACATCAACCGGTTAAAAATAAAAATCACATTATCATATTAATAGATGCAAAGAAAAGCATTTGGCAAAATCCATTACCCATTCATGATAGAAACTCTCAGTAATTTAGAAATAGAAGGGAACTTCCTCAACATAATAAAGACTATCTACAGGAAATCTATAATGGGAAAAGTTTGAATTTCCCATTATATTACAATCCATTGGGTTGTAAATGTATATATAATAGATAAAACCTCTAAAGAGGGGATCCTTGGGTGGCTCAGCAGTTTAATGCCTGCCTTTGGCCCAGGGCACAATCCTGGAGTCCCAGGATCTAATCCCACGTCAGGCTTCCTGCATAGAGCCTGCTTCTCCCTCCTCCTGTGTCTCTGCCTCTCTCTCATTCTATGTCTATCATAAATAAATAAATAAATAAATAAATAAATAAATAAATAAATCTAAAAAAAAAAAAACTCTGAAGATGACATATGAGAATGCTTTTGTGACACTCTAACTTTTCCCATTAAAAGCAGGTACATGAAAGTCCCTTCTTACCAATCCTATTTGACATTATACTGGAAGTTTTTGCTAAAACAAGAAGGCAAGAAATAGAAATAAAAGATGCACTGGTAAGTAAAACATCATTTTTTTAATGCAGATGGCATGATTGTCTAAGTAGAAAATCCAGAAGATTGGACATAAAACTTCCAGAACTAATAAAATATTACAGCAAGGTTGAAGAATAAAAGGTTAATGTACAAAAGTCCATTGATTTCCCATAAAGCAAAAATGAACAAGTGGAAATAAAGATTAAAAAATATTATTTATATTAGCATCCAAAACTGAAATACTGAAGTATAAATCTAACAAGATATTTACAAAATCTAAATGAAGATACCTACAAAACTCTGATGAAGAAATTCAAAAAACTAAATAAATGGAGAGACATTCCATGTTCATGCATGAAAAGATTGTGTTGACAAGATGTCAGTTCCTCCTAACTTGATCCATAGATCAATGTCATTCCAGTAAAAATCTTAGCAAGTTATTTTATGGATATCAACAAAGAGATTCTAAAGTTTCTATGGTGAAGCAAAAGACATAGAATAGCCAATACAATATTGAAGGGAAAAAATGGAAGAATGACCCTGCTAGACTTCCAAACTTACTATTAAATCACAGTAATCAAGACTGTGGCATTGACAAAGAGAAAGACAGATCTATAGAACAGTATAGAGAGCCAGAAATAGACCCATGTAAGTATAGCCAACTTATCTTTGTCAAAAGAACAAAGGCAATACAATGGAGAAATGACAGTCTCTTTGACAAGTGGTACTGGAAAAACTGGACATCCACATGCAAATAATGGAACTAGACACAGACCTTATACTTTCACAAAATTTACTCAAAATGGATCACAGACCTATATGTAAAATACAAAACTATAGAAGTCCGAGGGAAAATGATATCCAAAAAACCTATGGTGTGGCACCTTTATAGACACAATGTCAAAGACTATTCCATAAGAAAAATTAAGTGATAATCTGAATATTAAAATTATAAACTTTTGCTCTGCAAAGACAATAAGGAAATTAGACACCACAACCCAAACTGGGTGTAAATGCTCTAAAAAAAACTTACCTGATAAAGGCATGGTATCCAAGATACAAAGTACTCTTAAAACTTAACAATAGGGGAAAAAAATGAAAAATTGACAAAGACCTGAACACACACTATATACTAAATAAGATATACAGAGGCAAATAAGCATATGAAAAGATATTCCACATCATATGTCATCAGGGAAATGCAATCTAAAACAATGCAATCTAAAACAATGGGATACTATTAGAATGGCCAGAACCTGAAAAACTGACAATACTAAATGCTGACAAAGATGTGGATGATCAGAGACTCTCATTCATTGCTGGTGGAATACAAAATAGTATGGCCATTTTGGGAAATAGTTTGGTGGTTATTTACAAAACTAAACATACTTTCACAGTATGAGCCACCATCCACACTCTTTTCTATTTACCCAATGGAATTAAAGCATGTCCACACAGAAACCTGAAGGTGGATGTTTATAGTAACTTTATTCTTTTTTTAAAAAAGACTTTATCTATTTATTCGTGAGAGATACAGAGAGAGAGAGAGAGAGAGAGAGAGGCAGAGACACAGGAGGAGGGAGAAGCAGGCTCCATGCACCGGGAGCCCGACGGGGGATTCGATCTCGCGTCTCCAGGATCGCGCCCTGGGCCAAAGGCAGGCGCTAAACCGCTGAGCCACCCAGGGATCCCAACTTTATTCATAAGAGCCAAAATATGGATGCAACCAAGATGTACTTCAGCAGGTGAATGGCTCAGGTCATGATCCTGGGGTCCTGGGATCAAGTCCCACATTGGACTCCCCCCAGGAAGCGTGCTTCTCTCTCTGCCTATGTTTCTGCCTCTTTCTCTGTGTCTTTCATGAAGAAATAAAATCTTAAAAAAAAAAAAAAAACTGATTGGGATACCACATTTTTAAAAAAACAAACAAGTTACTAAGGTGCAAAATATTTTTGTAGTATTTTAATTTTTCCTCTGAGAATATAAACTGCTAAAAATATAGCATTAAAATGCTGTTAGAAAATTATTTAATTTCTTAAATTGTTCTTTTTTAAAACTCTGTGGTTATGTTAAAATTTTACGTAAAATTATATTAAAATATTTTTAATATGAATATATAGTTGAATTATAGTTGAATATATATTACATTAGTTTTTGGTGTAACATTTTTGTTTTTGTAATCCATATGAGGTTTTCCTTCTTTTCCATCCCCGTTGATTACTTATTTACATATGTAAATCATATGATTTCAAAAATCAAAATTATACTAACATTATTAACTAAAATTATACTAAACTTCATGTGACACCTATTATTTTCTTTCCTTCAATCTAGCCCCACATACCCCTATAGGTAAATATTTCATTTGTTTCTGATTATTCTTACTATGTAAATGTAAGCTCTTGCTTATGTTTAAATATTTATGTTTAAACATTCAAAAATGAATCATTTTTTTAACTGCCACATCCTTTTTTTTTATCTTTTGTTTTGTTTTGTTTTTTTAACATAAAGAAGAGCTTATTGGAAAGTCTTTTCCAATAGCTTTTCACTTAGCAATGTATAATGGAAAGCACCGTCTGGCTTATTTTTATTTAAGAAAAAAAAAAAAACCATGAGTTTGTATCTTTTTTCATTCCCTTTAGCAATGCATATGGATGTCTTTTACCTATGATCTTGCAAAAGTATATGTTGTAATACTTTCAAATTTTGCCTAATTGGTGAGAAATCAAATCTTTATGTCATTTAATTTTGCATTTCACTTACGGTTAAATTTACTTATTCACATATATTTTAGACTAATTTCACTTTTTTATGGCCAGGTTTTCGATCCCTCTTTCTTAGGCTTTTAAGCCTTGAGCATATTAACCAATTGTCTGTGGTATGTTATAAATAGTATATTCCACTTTATCATCTGCCTTTTGATTCTTCATGCTTCTTGTCAATAAGTTTAGTTTTCTCACAGTTATTACTCTTTTTCTTTAATGCCTCAAAAATTTAAATCATACATAGAAGTCTCTCCCCAATGTTTTCCTCTGGTAGTTGTTTAATTTTATATTTAAATTTCCAATCTATTTAAGTTTTTCTTGTCTATGATAACAGATATGAATTAAATTTTAATTTCCCATTTCTGAGTCAAGTTTTGTTCCGGTAATTTGAAGTGCCACCTTTATCAAATGCTAAATATTCATATATACTGGGATATGTGTGTAGATTTTCTATTTTGTGCAATGATTTGTCTGTTACCTCAAGATTCATCAGCATTTCCCCTTATTGTCTGCATGCCAATGATCAGGTCTCAATATAGCTTATGCTTTGTGCTCTAAGGAGGAAAAGAGTACATGTTGAAAGGATTGCAAGACTTGTCTAATGCAGTTCAGCAATAACTGGTAGATATGCTTAGAGTTGATTATGAGGTTGGCCTTTTTTTTTTTTTTGACCATTGATTTGTTGGACAGGAGATAAATTATTGACATTAGAATATTATCTCATGACTTGTTTCAACATCCTAGCAGGAACTTCTGGAGTCAATATATAATTGTTGCTGAAAATGATTCCTTAAAACTTGTAGTCAAAGAGAGTCAATTATAGATGAGGTAAGAATTCTGGTGATGCTTTGAAAAGTGCTCAGGAAAGTGTTAGAAGGAAGGCCTGAGAGGAAAAGATCGAAGTCTTAGGATAGTTATAGCTTATGTCCAGAGAATGCACACTGGGCCATATTCCCTAGGAGATCATAGAGTACACCTTTCATTAAAGCTGTAAGAATTCACTGGTGGGGCTCACAACCTTCTCTTTGAGAATCTCAGTAGTGACTGTCCTCTGTAGGTACAGGTTAACAGGAGTTATTACCTTTGGAAAAAGCTTCATAGAATTTCAGAATGGCCAAGTTGCATCATTTAGCCAAGAGAAAAAATGTGAAAGTGGTTATACTAATGGAAATTAGACTGTTGTAATCAGAAGAACATTGTTCTTTTTTTTGGGGGGGGGGTAAGTTTTTATTTAAATTCCAGTTAGTGTAATATTAGTTTCAGTTATATAAGATAGCGTATTCAACATTTCCATATATCAGCTGGTTCTCATCTCTGCAAGTGTACTCCTTAATCCCCATCACCTATTTCACCTATACCCCCATCCACTTCTCTTCTGGTAACCATCAGTTTGTTCTTTATGGTTAAGAGTTTGTATCTTGGTTTGCCTCCCTATTTTCCCCCTTTGTTTCTTTTGTTTCTTAAATTCCTACATATGAGTGAAATCATATGGTATTTGTCTTTCTCTTACAGACTTATTTTGCTTAGAATAATACTTTCTAGCTCCATCCATGTTGTTGCAAGTGGTAAGATTTCATTCCTTTTTATGGCTGTGTAATATTCCATTATATATGGGGTGTGTGTGTGTGTGTATACACACCTTCTTTATACATTATTTATCCACATTTTGCATTGAATGTGTACATTGTTTTGGATAGTATAGACACTTTAACAATATTTGTTCTTCCAATTCTTGATCATGGAATGTTTTAGAGATCACTGGTAATGGTTACTGCATTCATAGCAGCTACATGATTTTTCATGTAATCAAATACAAAAGTAATAACATACAGTGCACTTGCCTGAGTATTTACACAGCCACATTGAGCAGAGTGCACCATTTATTTTATATTATTCAAAGTTAGTGATAGAACTTTTGTGATTTATCTATAGTCGATTTATAAGCATTTAGAGAATGGAAGCACATATTTCTGGAATGGGTGTTGAAGATAAGTGAATTTTTCCTTGCCATCATTCACTGATTTATTCAAAGGTTATTTGTCACACAGGACACTGGATTCTGGTATTGTGAAAAAAACAAAAAGACAAAAAATTAGAATCACTTCCACATGGTCTTTTTCTGAGATGGACACATATATTAAAACTTAATAATCATATATCCAGTGTGTTTCAAGTGAATGAAAGCATAATAGAAACATATAAGGCTTCCATGGATATTTTAGAGAAAGCTTTTAGGGAAAAAAAAAAGTATATTTGGCCTAGTACTTGAAGGATGAATATACACTTTTAAGGTTAACAGATAGGGAATATATGTTAAGAACAGAAGTCATAAGGGCACCTGGGTGGCTCAGTGGTTGAACATCAGGTCAACCACTTTGACTCAGGTCATGATCCCAGGGTCCTGGGGTTGAGTCCTGCATCAGGCTCCCGGCAGGGAGCCTGCTTTTTTCTCTGCCCTTGTCTCTGGCTCTCTCACTTCGTCTCTCATGAATAAATCAATAGAATCTTAAAAAAAAACCAAAACAAAACAAAAAAGAAGTCATATTCAAAAACTATTAGAATTTGTCAATTACTTTTTGTAAAAAGTACAAAGTGCATGAAAACCATGTGTCTTATTTGTTTGGTATTCCATGCTGTTGATTCCCAAAATTGAAGCAGAACCTCTGGGAATAAGAGTCAGATAACTATATTTCAAAATGTAATCTAAAAGAAAACTTATGAGCAACCAGATTTAGAACCTGAAATCTAAGTAACTGTAATAAATGGCATAAAACATATTAAAGAAATAACATAACAATGAGTGTCTTTGAGTGACCTTAATAGTCTTGACCATTGCTAAGATGAGTAAAGAAGATGAGAATTCTCTTTGGTTCTTCTAGTTAATTTTCAGTAGCAATTGTCTTTGAAGTTCCATTAAAGGCTGATGTCCCAGTAGCTTTATCCTTTGAATTTCTTACCACCTGTTCACAACCGCTGAGAACAATTTACTGTTTACAATGTACACACATACTTACATTTAGACACATACAAAGACCTGGTGTAATAAGAGACCAAGTGGAGAATTGAAATAGACACCTGGACTTCAGGGTTAATCATGATGCTTGGGGTAAAGTCTCAAGAGGAAACAAGTGATTTAAAAAGATTAGATGCTAGACCTAAATAAGAGTTGCTTAAAATCCATGTGATTAAACTCCAGGAGGCTCTGGACTTCTATGTACACTGTCAAAGTACCGCCAACACAGATGAAATAATTTTTTTTTTTAATTTTTTATTTATTTATGATAGTCACCGAGAGAGAGAGAGAGGCAGAGACACAGGCAGAGGGAGAAGCAGGCTCCATGCACTGGGAGCCCGACGTGGGATTCGATCCCGGGTCTCCAGGATCGCGTCCTGGGCCAAAGGCAGGCGCTAAACCGCTGCACCACCCAGGGATCCCCCAACACAGATGAAATAAAATGATTGTCAGGAGTTATGCTAAAAACTAAAGGCAAACCAGTTGATTTTACATTCTGTGTTTGCTGAGGGGCAGCTGCTCAAATGGAGACATTAAATTGACATACAGTGTAACATCAGGACCAGGGTCTCATTTTAGGACACATTTAAATCTTCTCAACATTTCCCTCTTGTAATTACTCTGACTTTTGAGCTCCATTTTCCTTAATGACACTCAATGAACTGAATTGCTTCAGTGAAATGAGAAAGCAGCAGGGAAATTCAGTGGAAGGTTTGATTACATCCCTTGTTGTAGTCCTAGTTTCTGAATAATCTTATACTTTGATTATATAATCTTCTTTTCACGGTTTATCCACCATCAAAATAGAAAACTATTCAGGGGTGATGTAGTTCCCAACCACGTATTTGTAGTATTCATAGCTAAGATATTAAAATATAAATTATAAAATATGAATTTGAAATTTCTCTGTTGCCGATCCTAGATTTATTGCTTTTAAATCCTGTGAGCTGAAATATTTTGTACATGAGTGCGTATTGTTTTTCTTAGTGATTATAATCCATATGTTCCTTTTGCTGGTTGTTTGGTTAAAGCATTAAGTGTTGATGACATTTCCTCAGTAATCTGTCCATTTAGGATAAATTTTATACTTTAAAAATGATGTTTTAAAGGAAGATTTGAAAAGTAGGTTACCAGAAATTTAAGGTTTTGTAAGTACTTCATCCTCATGCCTGCATTTAAAGCTCCCATGCATACTGAGATTTTACGTACAGGCTGAGATTTTTATATTTAAGCAGATGATAAAAGGCAAGCCAACGACTGCACCAGTGAGTTGCTAAGCCACCAGAAAAAAAGCAAACTGTTCTAAGCATAAGAACTAGTCAAGCTGTGAGCTGTGGAATCCATAAGCTGTGTATAAAATGAGGTCACTGAATCATGATCTCATTCAGAACAGAATCATTTAGATATGCATGTACATAGATGACTTGTTTGAAGCTCAAGTGGTGTTGGCGAAAATTACACAGTGCAGTGCAATGATATGCATATGCAAAAAGTTAAAATGAAATTTTTTCATTAGATACATGTATTTCCATGTGCAGTCCGTTGAATGCCAGCTTTTATTGTTATTTTTACAGATTCAAAACATCTCCTTTTTAATTATAACAATTAGAATCTACAAAATACCAACGCATTTTTTAAAAAACTGGGCACATTTTAGAAGTCATTTAGAAATACAGGATGATCATATAGTACTAAGAGAAAATCTATAAAAAATAACTTTTAGTCAGCAACATTAATTGAGAGTTACTATGAGCGGAACAGTTTTTTTTTTTTATATTTTTTTGGAAAGAATGAATTTCCTCTTACTTCTGAAGTTACATAACTTAAACATGTTTTGAAAGGTATAAATTCAAACCCACTCCAGAAAATAGGTCATCTGTCAGAGCACAAATGTTTACATTGTCTTGTGAAATCCAAAGTGGCAGAAGGGATAGGAAATTCACTAAGCCTTTGAAAGAAATTAAAGTTATCTTTTGCATAGATGGTCACTGTTACTCAGGAAATAAAAGAGGGGCTACATTTCACCAGCAGGCAGCTAAAGCTGAAAGGACTTTTCGGAAATTAAAGTGTCATCCTGAGTTTCATAATAGGGAAACCCACCACGTAGTGACAACTCTCTCAAGTATCAGCTCTGTGCAAAAATAAACTGAATGATGACATATAGGGAAAAAAAGAAAAGATTGAAGAACAACTATTTGCAAACTTTAATATGATAAATTTCTGTAGAAAAAGAGAGAAAACTTACTAATTTAGAGAATGAACCAAAAGGGGGTAAACTGTTATGAAAAGTTAAAACATTCATAATATCATATTTGCAAATAGATATATATCTTCCATTTCAGTTTGGTAAATGTTACAGGAAAGGGTGCTATGATAAAAAGACACACAGATCCTTTACAAGACTGGAAGTTCTTTGAGAAAAGAGACTATGTCTTAATTTTTTTTTTAAAGATTTTTTTTAAATTTTTTATTTATTTATGATAGTCACAGAGAGAGAGAGAGAGAGAGAGAGGCAGAGACACAGGCAGAGGGAGAAGCAGGCTCCATGCAGGGAGCCCGATGTGGGATTCGATCCCGGGTCTCCAGGATCGCGCCCTGGGCCAAAGGCAGGCGCCAAACCGCTGCGCCACCCAGGGATCCCTTAATTTTTTTTTTTTTTTATACCAAAGAACTATCATGGATCATTAATTGTAATAAGGCTCCGAAAATGTTCAATACAGGCTTTATTGTTTTCCAAAAATTAGAAAAATATAAATGTAGGAACAGGGTTGATAACGTAGTTACTGCACAGGACTAGATATTTTTGCAGACTAAGAAAAGCAGTTAAAGAACAGAGTCCTGGGGGATCCCTGGGTGGCTCAGCGGTTTAGCGCCTGCCTTCAGCCCAGCCCTGCTTCTCCCTCTGCCTGTGTCTCTGCCTCTCTCTCTCTCTCTCTCTCTGTCTGTCTCTTTCCCCTCTCTGTCTCTCATTAATAAATAAATAAAATCTTAAAAAAAAACACAGAGTCCTAATTCAGCCACTGTGAATTACAGTATGGAAGTTCCTTAAAAAATTAAAAATAGAACTATCATCAATTCCACTTTGAAAAAAAAATGAAAAAAAATTGCACTTTGAGGTATATATTCAAAGGAAATGAAAATAAGAGTTTGAAGAGGTTTCTGTACTTCCACATTCATTGCAGCAATTTCACAATGGTCAAGAAATGGAAGTAATTTAAGTTTCTGTCAGTGGATAAAGATGTGGTATATATATATATATATATATATATATATATATATATATATATGTATATATTATGTACCAACAATGGAATGTGTTCAGCCATAAGAAAGAAGGAAATCTTGCCATTAACAACAACATGGATGGAACCTGAGGGAATTATGTAAGTGATACAAGTCAGTCAGAGAAAGACAAATACTATATGGTATCATTTATATGTTGAATCAATAAAAAATGCCAAACTCCTAAAAACAGAGTAGAATGGTATCAGAGGCTGGGGTATGGAGGAACTGACGACATTGTTTAAGGGACTAGCTTAGGGAGCTAGTAGATAAATATATCCTGAGGAGCTAATATAGTTTAGCGGTTGTACTAAAAATTACTGTAGTGTAGAGGCACCTGGGTGGCTCAGTCAATTAAGCATCAGACTCTTGATCTCAGCTCTGGTATTGGCCTCAGGGTCCTGAGTTCAAGCCCTTTATTAGACTCCATGCCTAGCCTTCTTAAAAAAAAAAAAAAAAAAAAAAAAAAAAAAAACAGATTTTTTTAAAAAAATATTTTATTTATTTATTCATTAGAGAGGAGAGACACAGGCAGAGGGAGAAGCAGGCTCCATGCAGGGAGCCTGATGTGGGACTCGATCCTAGGTCTCCGTCATGCCCTGGGCCGAAGGCAGGCACTAAACCACTGAGCCACCCAGAGATCCTCCCCCCCAAAAAAAGTCCTGTTTTATAAACTTTAAAGTTCCTGGGAGATTAGATAATTGTTCCCACCATAGAAAAGAAATATTAATTCTGTGGCATGATAGAAGTATTAGCTAAAGCTAGGTAATAATCATATTGCAATATAGATCTCAACACATTGTAGTTAAGTGGACACAATATTATATGTCAATTATATTTCAGTTTAAGCAGAGAGAGAGAGACATTCCTGAAATTGGGTTTCTCTGTCTTTTATGGAGAGAAAGGTGAGCTTTGTTTAGGAAGGCAGCTGACTGAGTAAGCTTACATGTGGCTACATGGTCACACACTCTGGTGCTCTGGAGATACATCACTGAGTACACAAAGCTAAGGAAGCTAATGATTACATAGATGTTTATTTATTTATCATTTGTTTATTTATTTTTCAACTACCTCAACAATAAAAGTGATAGTATCTGGAGTTTCAGAGAAAGGTAATACTTCCTGGTTTTATAAAATGTTATTATATCTCTTAGAAAATTAGAGCATACCCCAAACCCTTCACTTGACAGGTAAAGAAGCTTAACCCTGGAAGTGTGAAATTACTTACCTGCAATCACATATAAACAGAACCAGTCGTGATTTATGTCTCTCAACTCTAAAGCTGGTATTTTCCACTTGTGAAACACAATAAATTCTTATAGGACCCAATAATTCAAGTGAGCAACCATATTTTTCTGATTGTTTTAGAAATTCCACCCTGATAAGAGAAAGCAATGATAACTTTCTATTCACTAGGAATTGAAGTATTGAGAAATTAAAATAATATTTTGTTTTTCTCCCCACACATTACTGAGTAGTTTAGGGACTGCAAATGCAGTCCATTATCTGCTCTAATGCTTGCTTGGTTTTCCCAGAATAAGAGAGTAGTTATTTTAGTCAAAGGAGAAGAAACTTACTCTATACCATTAATAAACTGCTCTAATAATTTTACTATTTTAGGATTGTAGAAAACATCCATTCCATCTATGTGAACTTTCAATACATGCTCATGGCTTTCTGGAAACACCATTAATCAAAAATTACTAAAGACAACAGCACTGAGTAGTAGGAGAGGGAATTTTTGTATGAATGAAATACATTAAATCTGCAGTGACAAAGTGGAAAAACTTTTCAAAGGAATCTTATTACCCTAAGAAATTTTTCTCCCCATTTTGTAAACTCTGTGATACCATGAACCTGATTTTTTGCTCTAGGTCTATCACAGTCTCACTTTCTCTGTTTCTTTGCAAAACAATGACACAAAATAAAATTGCTATGTTCACTCTCTGCTAGCAATGAGAGCTGCTCCACTTAGCACAATTGGAGAAAAAAGTAAGTTGTGCAATATTTGTTCTTTCCTGTGCATGGTTCTTATATCTCTATATTGATTACCAGTCATGTTACCTATTCCTTTTGACCATTATTCCTGGATATTTACCTCATGGCCTTCTTATTCCCATCCAGTGCAATACTGAGTCATGCTGGAGATGAAGGCAAAAGGAAAAATCAATAATCCTAACTTTATTTAAAATTTTGATATTTGTTCATCATAGATAGATTTTTGCTTCACGTTTGGTTGGCAAAGTGTAACTTAACATGCTTGTTTTCAGGTCCTTATATTGTGTGCCTAAAACATGTGTCTCCTTCATTTCACTGTATTTCAGCCCTGTAAAAATTCTTCCAATGATTCAAAAGCAATTTTTTTTTTATCTTTCTCATTGTGGATATTCTTCCTAAGTCAGAATTTTATTATTTCATCAAATTTATGGATTCTCAATTGCATTAAGTAAAATGTTAGACATTTTTAGATGGGATGTAAAAATTAAGATATGATCCTATTCTAGACATTTTAAAAATACAACAAAATGAGAAGAAACATACACAATTATTATGTATGCAAAAAATGTGAAGTCCACAAAAGAGATTAGAATTTATGAGAATAAATCAGTGAAAATATTTTATTCTGATCAAAAAAAGCCAATAAAATAATATCATTTGAGCAGGGAGTAAAGGGTAAGCTTTTGAAAAGCAGAACCCAGCACCACACTCAAGTTGTGACAGATGACACTGGAAGACCCTGGGAAGAAAGACCAGCTGCAGCAGAGAAGGGAGACACCATCTTATGCTCTGAGCCTAACTCAGTGACTCAGAATAGCTCGAAATTTATCATTTTTAAAAATCTGGCTTTTGGGTTAAGGTTCTTTTAGAAGATGTGATTCCAGCAGATAAATTGAAATGGAAATTTGAAAATCTTGAAGAGAGATTACAGACTATTGAAGAATAGATGCCAGAGGAGTTCAAAGTGTCAGGGACTATATTAAAATACTTCTATTGATGTCAGATTGACATACACAAAAATAGTATCATGGGATACGATGAAGAGAAATATGTGAAGGACTTCTGATACTGCCAAGACTTTTTTCAAGGATGACAGGTGAATTGGGAAAGAGTAGTGTAAGCAGATTGCAGTTGGTACATTGCAAAATGATATCAGAAATACATTACTGATATCAGAAATACAGACCTGAAATACACATTTGAGAAAAAGATGGATACCAAATATACTCTCCCTTGCATTAAGCATTTGAGAGAGTATGAAAATGTGAGAAGAGAAAATTTTCTTAGGAAACATTTTTAGGAACAGGCTTGAAGAGTGGGTTTTAGTCTGGAGAAAGTCAATTTGAGAGAAGTTCGAATGAGATCCCTTTAGAAATATTCCCAATGTGGAGAGTTTTTCCCCTGAAGAATGTGGTCAAGACACTGGAAGGAGAGTTTAACCAGATAGGATGTGTTTTAGATAAAGCAAAGCAATGAGGCCAAAACTATCACAAGGAATATGTGTCTCAACTTAATTCTTGCCAAATGAGGTGATGCTCTTTACTGTCAATAGATGTAGCCAGTATTTCATCTGAGTTGAAACAGTAAGGGCCTCCTTGGCAAGGAAATGACTCAATTTAAGATTTGTAATTGTAAATTCATGTAGTTTACCTTGCTAATGTATTCAGATATGACCACTATTAACCAGAACCCTGGGACTTCTCAAACAGCTTGGAAGAGAGCATCTCTCCAATGTAGATTATTGTCATTACAAAGTGGCACTTAACTTTTAGGGAAAATGCCACCACCACCAACCCCCACGTTTTTTATGAAATTAAGTTTGAGCACATATCTCTCACATTCCTCAATTCCACAGTACTTACTGGCATAAATTAAAATGTCAACTGTAGCAATAATTTTATACTAAAATTATGTGAAAGAAAGCAAAATGTTAAAAATCATAAAATGCCAGACTTTCAAGTTAGCATTTAAATTCATAACATTTGGTGTAGAGGGGATTGAAAATATTAAAATCCTACCTGATTAATTTGAAGAGTACTCTCATGCTAACCTCTTAAACTATTTTAGAGATTTACTTCTATAAAGAATACATGGTAAGAAATATACTACTATATTTCCACTTTACAAAGATAAGTGAAATTTAGGTTGCAGGAATAAAAATAGGTTCCCCAAAAATTCTTCAAAGTTTCTTTTTTAAGGTCTCAAAATTATTTCAGAAAAATTGGTGGAATACAAGTTAAAACAGAAAATGATCTGACTCCAGAAAAACTCATGCATAAGGCAATCTGAACAATAGTTTTTATTAGACACCAGTAATACTCATAATTGGAGTGTCAGGTTAGCCATAATTAGTTAATGTCTTCTCTCAGATGAAATAATTTCAATGCTATTTAGTTGTATTGTAATTAAAAAAATTTTAGAGCTCAAAGAAAAAATGCTCTTCTTGGCCCTTACGAGGCTTCTTTCCCCCGAGAGAGCAGATGAATTTTATTAATTTATAAAGCTGAACTGTTAGGGGGAACACCCTGATACTGTCAATTATATACAACAAAGTGCTGATTTCTCCTGGTATTAGAAATCCAGAACTTGTCCTTCCTGAACTCTCAGGTTATTCTTAGCAATCTCTTCCTCCGAGTGTTCAGTCCTAACCTCCTAATTTCTTTCTGATGTAAAATACTTAACACTGAATAGTCCAACCATGGCCCACTATAAAGTTATCATAAATATCGGTTCATTATTTAACATTTAATTATGTTCAATTCCACCATTGAGTTCCCATTGCCAGCCACATCAGTATATCGTATTGTGCTTCTTTTCATGAACTTTGTATTCACATCTCTTCCTCTAACAGACTCAGAAATAAGAGTTTTCGGGTTTTTGTCTGTTTCTTAATCAAATAAAATAGTCATTTTGACAGTATGAAGATATTCTTGAGAAGTTATTCTTAAAGATGTGATGTTTATCCCTACTATTTTGGAATATTGAGAAAATGAATAACACTCTAATTAACTAATCATTTCAATTGCAACCCGGACCAAGTAAATACCAATTTAGTAAAACTAGTTTAAGATATATAAATAAAGTTTGAGGAAAGGAAAAATATGCTGGGTAAATTAGACTTCAAAAATCTATGCTGTAATTTGTAGATAATCTGTATACTTATTTTCTCATCTTTTACAGCTCTACCCTGTTCCCTGTGGTTCATTCACATCAGGTGGAGTTTTCATCCTTACTAGTTTATACTTCTTGCCATCTACCAATGTTCTTGTCCTTCTTATTTATCAAGTATTTTACTGTTTTTTTTCCTGTCATTTCTACATGATTTCATCCATAATTCTTGATAACATTTCCATGCACCTGGATGACTGGGTAATATTTTCTCCCATTCTACCCGAATACCTCATTTCCCTGAGCCCTACCCTGGACCATGCTTTAATCCCAGACTGCCCCTCTTCAAAAACCTTGAATGCAAATAATGCCCATGGACATTAACAGCCCCTTAGACAGTTAGCTTCCCTACTCAAATATTCATAATTAAAATCACTTATCATTTTGCAGCAAACCATTCTTTGAAGATCTGACCTTTTTCTCATCATTTTAAGCTCCTTTATTCTTCCCACTTCTTTCTTATGTATATTAGATTCCATGGTCTTTCACAATCATTATTTTATTTAGTTTTCCTCCTTCTGTTTTTCCATAATACTTGTTCTCACAAAATGTCCTTGATTTTATTATCTGAAGGATAGAATACCATCTGAATTTTGCCTGGCCAGTGTGCTAGGTTCCTTTATTAAGTTTACTCTCCTGGGCAGCCTGGGTGGCTCAGTGATTTAGCACCAACCACCTTCAGCCCAGGGCCTGATCCTGGAGACCTGGGATCGAGTCCCACATCAGGCTCCCTGCATGGAGCCTGCTTCTCCCCCCGCCCGTGTCTCTGCCTCTGTGTGTGTGTGTGTGTCTCATGAATAAATAAATAAAATCTTAAAAAAAAAAAAAAAAGTTTACTCTCCTACTCTTTAAACTGCTGCATCTTATCTTTTCCGCACTCAAACTTCCTTCCTTCCCACCAAAGCGAATAGAATGATTTAATGTTCAAATGATAAAATAGGAAGCACAAGAAAATTGAATCCTTATGTTTCTACCAATAGATCTTCAAATTTTAATGAAGGCTGTCCTTTTTCTAACCAAGGGTGTCTCCCTTTTATTGTCAAATGGAAATACCTGTAAGTGTACCTTGGATTCTATTTTCATTAACCTTTTTTTGTCCTAAGATTTTATTTATTTACTCATGAGAGACTGAGAGAGAGGCAGAGACATTGGCAGAGGGAGTAGCAGGCTCCCTGCGGAGAGCGTGATGTGAGACTCGATCCCAGGACCCCAGCATCACACCCTGAGCTGAAGGCAGACGTTCAACCACTGAACCACATAGGTATCCCTATTTTCATTCCTCCTCCAGACATGCTCTTTTTTTAAACATCAGTATCTCTCTACCAACATTAACATTTAATGTTAATGTTTAAAAAATGCTGTTTCCCAAATAATCTTCTAAGTTCCCCCAAGTAACAGCAACTGCAGCAGCCCACTCTATACCCATATAAATGTCCACTCGATTGTTTTCTAGTTCCCACACAACAAAATTTGTCAGTGTCAACACATTCTCTCTGCACATTCCTTGCACATATTGACTCACTATCCTGATTTATCCTGACTTCACAGTCATTCCAGTAGAGCCATGATTTTCAAGTTGTTACTTCAGTTACATTTTCTAAGCCAGTATTGTTCTGTTTTACCTTTCTTATTTTAAATTATCCCTCAAATGATCCTTCTTATTCCACACTACGTGGCATATAATTAGCATTGGACTATGCTGGTTCACTCTTCTGCTTCATATGCTTTTCCCTTTTACCTCTGCAGTCATACCAACCTACATACACCTTCTTTATTAGCTTTAAATGCCATTATATGGATGTGCAATTTCTTTTGTGTATTTTAACTGAATAACAGTAGCATGCTATAGACTTCCATTTCTTAATTTTTGTACTCTACATTTATTAAAGTTCTAAACATGTTGCTATATGTGTATTTCATTTGCTGTTACTAACCGCACTGCAATCCACACTGCCATCTTCACAATTCACCAGTGCTGGTCTGCAAGGTTGCCTCCATTTCCATGCTCATGTGAAAGCACTGGGAAAAACATCATAAATGCTCTGATATGGAACATCATGAGAGTTTTCTGAGTGTATATAGGTAGAAAAAATGTTTTTTAAAAAGCTATTTTATTCATGAGTTTTAAATTCCACCTGCAGTTTATAATTTTTACTGTATAAGCTGTAAATTGTGGCTTATTTATTGAGGATTTTATAGTCAATCTTCTCAATTCAAATGGTTTAATGTGTTAGTTTTTCTAAATAGTTGATCATTATATCTCCAAATAAAGATATTACGATTTTTCCTTTTAAAAACTGAATCCACTGTTTCTTCTTCATATTTTATTACATTGTTGAGAGTTAAGATAAATTATTGTAATCATCATGGTTTGTATTACTTTTGACTGATTTTGGAATCATGTCTATATCCTAACCTAAAATGACTGACTGCTTTTCTTGTTTTTCTGTTTTTCAAACAACTCATATAATATAGGGATTTTCAGTTTATTTAAAATTTAGTAAAACATACCTAGAGTTTATTTGAGATTGTGATCTTTGATTAGACCTTTATTTTCATGAGGAGTTTATGTATCTTCAAGTTTGCTCATTCCTTTTGCACCACCTGTGGCATTTTATATTGTTCCAGAAATTAATTTACTCCATCTAATTTTTCAAATTTATTTTCTTACAGCTTTTTCATATGTTTATCACCTAAAATCATTTTTATGTATAGTCTTATTTTGTTTAGAATTTTGTATTTGAAAAAAAAAAGAATTTTGTATTTGAGTGCCTTCTCTCCTTTCTCTTTTCTTTTTAGTCTTATCCATTTTTATGCCCTCATTTTACTCACTTACAAAGCAGCATTTTACAGATTTGAAAACTTTCTACTCTTTGAAATAATCTTTCCTCCTAGATTATGCTGGTTATTTTCTAGATTCCCCCACCCAACTCCCAAGTATTGGTTCTCCATAGAGTTTGTTTCTTGATTTCCTAATTTTGTCTTTTGATGTCTCTCCTCTAAATGGTCTGATTCAGTCCCCTCGCTTTACATATAACATAGAAAAAGAAGACTACATTTAAAAAAAGGCTGTTGAATTTATATTTATATACTGAAGTTCTCTAAACACCATTTTATTGAACTATTTGTCATATTCGATAAATAAAACTCTTCATGTAGTACCTGATATCAGATCTTCCACGTCTCAGTAACGTGGTACCACCATTCATTCTTGCTGACCTAAAACTCAGGGCTGAATTTTTTTTTTCTTCCTTAACCTTTGAATTCCAATACACCAGCATGTTTTGCCGGTTTTTACCTACCTATATATTATAGAAGCTTCCTTCTCCAGCTTCCTTTTTCACCTAAGCCTATTTTTCAGCTAAGCCCTAGGCCTCAACTACTGAGATCTTCAACTACCACTCCCTTTACCCCCACCAATCTTATAAAAGTGTAAGAAATTTATCAAACTAAGAAAGGGTGCTAACTGAATTAATGAAAAGTGATATAAGTGCACTAACCTTGTAAGTTATTTCAGAATGCCATTTGTATACATTTTAATGAGAAAATTAGATGAGGAAAATATTTTGTCTGGGATCAATATTTTCTTGACAGAATCACATATATGTATTTATATACATATATATGTATGTATAATCAATGTACTTGCATTTATTTAAAAATGCATAAATTTCTCACTAATGTATCTATCAATATCTTAACTTAAGGTTGTAATCAAATTTATATATCTTCCACTTCCAATTTTAAAAATAAAACATATTTATATATTTTCTTAAATTCCATTGTTTAAAGTGCTAAGGTTTTTTCCTTTGTACATATCTCAACTTTTATTACAGCCTATTTCACAAAGCGCTTGCATTTTTATTTATTCATATGTGTACATGTCTCCACTTCAGTACAGTATATCTAACAGATATATAGTGAAAAATACCAATTGTGACTCAATTAATTTATATTTCCTGTGGTACTTGCATGGAAACTTGCACACAACACATGCAGATTGATTTTTATTGAATTAGTATCAGTTGTGAAGATCATACAATTTTGAGACTATAGAGCCTTATTAGTTAGTTAAAATATTGGAGATAACAGAATAAATGTAGAGTTTATTAATGTGCTCACTATACTTTTGCTTGATAAGGTGAGAGAAGGGTGAAAGGGGAAAGAATAGTTAATATGTAGGGCATCATGATTTTCTCATGATTTTATCAAAACGAGGCTTTTATGTAGCATGTATGACACAACCATTGATTCACCCTAAATAAATATGGAACCATAATCAAAGGAATTATCTATTATCTTATCACTCCTAATATTTAATTGAATTTACACATTTTCTGACATGCATGGATAGATGGGCAGATATATTTTGTTTTATAGTTTTTACCGTTTAATGTGCAAAGGAAAAAAATTTTAAAAAATGGGCAAAGGACTGGCTAAAAGTGAAGAATGGCTATAAAAATTGTAAACATAACTGTTTTTGTTGGCTTACTTGCTTGTATTTTTAGTATTAAAAAGGGAGAAGGATAAAAGAAAGAGAGGTTCCTTTAGATCATGGTTGCTAAGCCAACAATTGTTATCCTTTTAAGTAAAGTAATCTCAATTTTGTTCAGATATCTGTTACAGCCTTCAGATGAGATGGGTCCCCCAAACAGCTGTAAAAAGTGAATCACGACTGGATAAGCACTTAAGTCATCTCATTCCCCGTGACATTGATCAATTTAGAAATGGATGTGTGTCAAAATACAAACTTCTGAATAACTTATTTTTATTATGAAAAAAATATTCATCATTATTAGAGATAGTTAAGGTTTTCTGTTATTTGTAGGTAAATATTCTGATATAAACTAAAATTATTTAATTGGAAACTCAAGAAGGAAAATGTTTTCTACAAAGCTGATACATAGTTAGAGTAAGTGGACTGTTAATAACCTATCTTGTAATGTCCAGAATTTGACAGTATCTTCCTTTCTGAATACTTTCATTCTGTTATTCCTTTCTTCTAAATCCCAAACTTATTTTTTTTCCAAACAACTTATATCATCCAGTTTTACAACCTGAAATTTATTATTTAAAAAAAATAGGTATCATGTCTGTCAAGCATAACTCTGTCATTTGGTCAGTTTTATGAGATTAAGCAGCCTACTATTCAACAAGCCTGAAGGAATGTGACACAGGACAAACTGAGGTGGGTAATAATAAGAGGAAGAGGTGACTGAAGCACTAAGTATATTATAACAGTGAAACTCAAAGTACGAAGGCACTCTGAGCCCCAATTAACTAGGAAGACAGTAAAAAAATAAAAAAGAAAAGAAAAGATAAATAAGGATGGAATGACAGAATCAAGTCATTCTTATTTGGCAAGAACCATTTCTCCCTAACCAATTACTTATAGCACTCAGAATTCTATCCAAACATTCTCTGAATCCTTCCTGTTTTCAACCTTCTAATAGCCTTTTAATGAAAAGCCATTATTCAAGGAAACTTCATGAATTTTAAGCTTATTAAATAATTCTATGAACCTCTATGTTACAGATGAATATTAATTATTTTCACAAAAAGTAAAAAAATAATTTTTAAAAGCAAGTATTATTAGTTAAAGGTAGCATTTTTGGAGCTCAGAAACACATAGTTGAATTTTATTTTCATTCTATAAGTAGTTGCGTTCTACATGTTAGGCTAAATCAACCACAATAATATATCTTATCACAGATGTTTTTACTTATAATATCATTAATGAATAGATAGTTCTTTCAAGTATTTCTACTTAACTGAAAGATATATTATGGATTTTGTTTTTTTTCTCTTCACTTTCATTTGAAAGTCTAATCTATGTTTGTATAAAGGATGGAAAAATAGCTTACAGTTAAATGCAAATCAAATCTTTGATCCAAAACAACCCAAAGTCCGCTCTTTATTTTCAAAACTCGAAAAACTTTGATCATCTTTGTAAATACAACATTGAGAAAGTATGCATCAGACACACATACAAATGTTTCTTACATCTAAAAAACGGCTTGATTTAAAACGACCAATGGGCACCTGGGTGGCTCAGTCAATTAAACCTGCCTTTGGTTCAGGTCATGATCCTGGGGTCCTGGGTTCAAGCCCGACAGCATGATTTTATCAGCGAGGAGCCTGCTTCTCCCTCTGTCTACTGCTCCCCCTGCTGTACTCTTTCTCTCTCTCTCTCTCTCAAATAAAAATAAAATCTTTAAAAAAAACTTAAAAAATAAAAAAGACCAAAACTTATGTAATAAATCATTATCACTCTAATCTATAAAGTATAATATAAAGTGAAAAGTAATATTGTGTGTGTGTATACATCAAACATATTCACACCTGCATAATCTCATAGTTGGGTGGGATTTTTTTGCTAAATAGAAAGTGATTTTTATGTATAATCTGTTGACTCATTTGAATTCCATCAATTATCAGGAGATAAATTCAAACAAAATAAACAGATACTGAGATTGTCCCTCTCATGCAAGGGTAAGAAACCTGACCCTGTCCCATGTGAAGCAGAGAGAAGGAAGTAAGGATTTCTCTTAAACTGGTATTCTGGGAGGCTACTTTCTCAGCAAAAGACTGTGATTTGGAAATGAAAAATCTTCGGTTATAACACAGGGAAAAAGAAAACCCATCTCTGCCAAGGATTCTAGATAGATGAGAAAAAAATTCCTGTGAAAAATGGAAAACTCAAGCCTGTACAACTAGACTTGTGCAGATATTTCCAACTTTGAAAATTATATAAATCTTATTTAAAGCCCCTGAGGAGCAAATGAAAAATGGCAGAAGTCTCCAAATTGTGGTGTCCATTTCCAAAAACAATACAAGCAAGATCTATAATAAAGCTATTGGTGGATAACTTTATAGATATTTTTATATGATACACACACATATGATTCTGTGTGTATTATATGATATGATGTGCAAAGCCAACTTATATATAAAATATATGTAAAGTTTCAAACCCACACACATCAGTGACAGTGGTATCTTCATGATAATTTTAATGCCATAGAAATTATCTTGGAAATATTTTTTACCATATAGATGTTTTCAGATTATTACTGCAAAAACGTTAGATCTACAGGATTAAAATGAAATACCTTTTCCTAACTCCAAAAGCAGATGACCATGTGGACATATCACTAGGGCCCCTCTCAGGGCCTTGGGCTTGGCTCAAGCAAGTGAAGGGCCTTGACCTTCTACCACTAGATACCATTAATGAGAATTCCTTCTTTCCTACATTAAACTTCATCCAAATTTAATGATTTTTCACAGCTATATTTATAACATTTCTCAGGATGTTCAAACCGACAAAAAGGTTACTTTTCATATGGGTAAAAAGCTCAATTGTAAAATAGTGACACTAAGAGCCTTTATTTCTTTAAATTGAATTGTCAGCAAACAGAACAACAATAAAAATATGTCACTCATGACAAATAATAGAGTATATTGTAAATTAATCTCAGTCTGTATCTTCTCAATCTAATTAAAACGTTAAAGTTGCCTTTTTTTTTTTTTTAGTTTCCTGGTTAATACACATCCTGCAACCTGCTGCTTTCTTTGCAGAGCACCTCATTAGCAAGCAGGTGAACCTAAATTCCTGTATTTTAGCTTGCCAAAACACACAGACACATTGTGTTATTCAGTTGTGATGAATTAAAATGTGGATTTACAGAATTTCACTTCTTAATTCAATACAATGATGAATTCTCAAGAAGTGTATTCTATCATTATTTTGTTTGTTTTAGCTAAAACAATGGCTCTACAAATTACTCTTGGTGTTACTAAGCTATAGGAAATTATCTAATGGTCTTTCACTAGAAAGAACAAAAAAATGTAGTACCTCTCACAAGCTTGGCATTGTTCTCAATGCTAGAAGAGTAAATAAAACAGAAAATATCCTTGCTCTCCCGTAGTCCACACTCTGGTGGAATGAAACAGACAAAACAGTAATTTTTGCTTTGCAAATTTTGCAGAGGAAATGTTTGCATTTCTATCAATCTATATTTCATAAATATGTTAGTGACCATAATTACCAAAAATATTATATGAAATATTACCAAAAATAATATCTGGATTCCTCACATAATTCAAAATGGTTTTCAGATTTTATGAATATTGACAGTATGCTTACTATATAGTTCATAGATAAGGGATATTTTGGTATTAATACTGGATTAACCAATAAATCTGAAATTCCTAGGACATAATATTATTGAAATTGTCATGTTTTCAATCAAGGGAAATCATAAATATATTCAGTTTTACTTATTCTTTATATGCATAAAGATATAAATTTGAGATAGCCAAGACCAGATTAAAAATAGACCAAACAATATACCAAGAGAAGAATGGAAAGAATGACATCCTGTGATGATAGCAAGTAGAAAATAAAAGCATAAATTCAGGCAATGGAAACTGAAGATGATTAACTCTCTTAGACTGTATCTCATTTGCATAAAAGGTTTATATGCCTAAAATTATCAGAATAGCATTATCTTGCATTTTACATGGAACTTGAAATTTAAAGTTATTTTAACATTTGCACAGTTTTTCACTGCTTTGGAGGGTAAGTGTGTATGGGGGGAACTGAAGTGTCCTTTTCTGGGTAAATATTTTCAAACCTATTGATATATTTAAGATACTATTGACATAATACATTTTTTTAAAACCTCTTTGCAGAGTTTATTTTATTTATTTATTTATTCATGAGACACACACACACACACACACACACACAGAGAGGCAGAGACACATGCAGAGGGAAAAGCAGGCTCCATGCTGGGAGCCCAATGTGGGACTTGATCCTAGGTCTCCAGGATCACACCCTGGGCTGAAGGTGGCGCTAAACCACAGAGCTACTGGGGCTGCCCGACATAATACATTTTAACAAATACTATGATAGAGTTTTTAGGGAGGATGCTGATAGTATGTTATAACCTTGTAAGAACAGGGTTTTTTTAGATATATTTATTTATTTTAGATTGAGAGAGTGTGTGCATGGGAGTTGGGGGAGTGGGAGAGGTAGAGGGAGGGAATCTCAAACAGACTACCTGCCAAGTGTGGAGCCTGACACAGGGCTTGATCTCACCACCCTGAGATCATGACCTCAGTTGAAACTAATAACTATTAATAACTATTAGACATTTAAAAAACTGAGCCACCCAAGAACAATGATCTTGAGCCAAGCACAAGAACAGTGTTGTTCATTGTTTTTCTACTGCTTTACCTGCACATAATATGCATAATACAGTTTGTTAGAATTTGATTTAAATTTTGGCATTTCTTTAACACCAGTGGGTCTACATGGTATGGGAAAAAATTAGTTGTATTTATATTCAGAAGGGCCAAGTTTTCTTCTTAATGCTATCATGCAAATGATTTGAACAAGTTGTTTAATTGTTTTTAATCTTGGCTCTACCATATGCAATATTCTTTAATTATTCTAAGTTCACAGAGTTGAAGACTATAAATAAAGCCACCAATTAATACATTCATTCATTCACTTCTTGAATGAATGTTCCTTTGGTTGTTACTGTATGAGAGACATTGCTAGATGTGAGCATAAAATATTTTTTTAAGTGACATTTTTGACTTCTGCTCTCATGGAGACTAAAATTTAACAGGTGAAGCATATATTAAAATAATTACACAAGTATAAATGTAATTTGGTAAAAGCTAAGAAGAAAAGCTATGCAGTATTATTTGACAGCATATAATAGAGACCTCAATTTAAGGGTCAGGCAAGAATTCTGTTAGGTATTAACATTTCAGTAGCACATGAAACCACTTAACTTTATGTCATATAGGGATTTACTAGATGTGTGTCTATGAATAGGAATATAATTTCCATGAGGGCAAGAATTTCAATAATTTGTTCACTGCTCTCCCAGTGCCTAAAGTAGGGCATAAATCAATGAAAGGGATGGGACATTTATTATGTTGGTAAATTGGATAATGACTTTCTTCCATTGTATTATGAACCTCAATAGAAATATTTTTTTTCAAAATTTTCAGCTTTACAGAAACTTTAGATGCAAGAAGTACATTTTTAATTTATTAATTCAACATCCCTTTGGCATTTATTGAATGCCTATTACTATAATTTATTACTATAATTTATTAATTCAACATCCCTTTGGCATTTATTGAATGCCAAATACTGTGCTACTACACGGAAAAACCTGCCTGTTTCATTCTATACTCAGAGAATATTTCACTTATGACACCAAATACCAACAACTTCCATACCAAACAAGGCTCTAACTCTCCAGATACCAACAGAGTGCCCTATAATTCAATTATGGCACTAACTACATAGTGTTGGCACAAACCACACAGATTAAGGGCTCAGCTCCATAAAACTGGCTCCTACTTTTGATACCTATCACAAATAGTGAATCCCAGATTATCTACATTTTTGTCTGATGTGGCCACAAATTGGAAGTTCTCATGATTGTCTTCTCCGTCATGTATAAGTAAGTAACCCCAGTAGCCAGAAGAATGTTAAGAAAGAAAACCAAAGATAGTGGAATCACAATGCCAGACTTCAAGCTATATTACAAAGCTGTAGTCATCAAGATACTATGGTATCAGCACAAAAACAGACACACAGAAAAATGCAACAGAATAGAAAACCCAGAAATGGACTCTCAACTCTATGGTCAACTAATCTTCCACAAAGCAAGAAAGAATATCCAATGGAAAAGACAGTCTATTCAATAAATGGTGTTGGGGGGCATCCCAGGTGGCTCAGCGGTTTAGTGCCACCTTCAGCCCAGGGTGTGATCCTGGAGACCTGGGATTGAGTCCTATGTGGGGCTCCCTACATGGAGCCTGCTTCTCCCTGTGCCTCTGCCTCTCTCTCTCTCTTTCTCTCTCTCTCTGTTTGTGTGTCTCTCATGAATAAATAAAAAATAAAATGTTAAAAATAAAAAATAATGGTGTTGGGAAAATTGGACAGCCACATGTAGAAGAATGAAACTAGACCATTTTCTTATGCCTTATACAAAGATAAACTCAAAATGGAAGACCTAAGTGTGAGACAGGAATCCATCAAAATCCTAGAGGATTTTTCCAGCAACCTCTTTGACCTCGGCCATAGCAACTTCTTGCCAGCCCCAATAGTTCATTGGGGCTTCATCAAGATTAAAAGCTTCTGTATAGGAGTCCCTGGGTGGCGCAGTGGTTTAGTGCCTGCCTTTGGCCCAGGGCGCGATCCTGGAGACCCGGGATCGAATCCCACGTCGGGCTCCCGGTGCATGGAGCCTGCTTCTCCCTCTGCCTGTGTCTCTGCCTCTCTTTCTCTCTCTGTGTGACTATCATAAATAAATTTAAAAAAATTTAAAAAAAGCTTCGGCATAGTGAAGGAAATAGTCAACAAAATTAAAAGGCAACCAATGAAATAGGAGAAGATATTTCCAAATGACATGTTAAGGGCTAGTATCTAAGATCTATAAAGAATTTATCAAACTCAACACCCAAAAAAACAATAATGAAGTCAAGAAATGAGCAGAAGACATGAACAGACATTGCTCCAAAGAAGACACAAATGGCTAGTAGACACATGAAAAAATGCTCCACATTACTTGGCATCAGGGAAATACAAGTCAAAACCACAATGAGATACCACTTTATACCAGTCAGAATGGCTAAAATCAACAAGACAGGAAACAAAAAATGTTGGTGAGGATGCTGAAAAAGGTAAAGCCTTGTACACTGTTAGTGAGAATACGAGCTGGTGCAGCCACTCTGGAAAATGATATGGAGTTTCCTCAAGAAGTTAAAAATAGAGCTACCCTAAAACCCAGCAATTGCACTAGGTATTTATCCCAAAGATATGAATGTAGTGATCTGGGGGTGCACCTGCACCCCAATGTTCATAGCAACAATGTCCACAATAGCCGGATTGTGGAAAGAGCTGATATGTCCATTAACAGATGAATGGATAAAGAGAATGTGGTATAGATATACAATGGAATGTTACTCAGCCACAAAAAAGGATGAATATTTACCATTTACATTGACGTGCATGGAACTGGAGGGTGTTATGCTGAGTAAAATAAGTCAAGCAGAGAAAGACAATTATATGGTTTCGCTCATGTGGAACATAAGAAATAGTACAGAGGATCATAGGGTAAGGAAGGGAAAACTCAATGGGAAGTTATCAGAGAGGGAGGAAACCCAAGAGAGACTTTAAATGTAGGCAGCAAAATGAGGATTGCTGGAGGGGAAGAGGGTGGGGGGATGGGTAATTTGGTGATGGACATTAAGGAGGGCATGTGATGTGATGAACACTGGTTATTATATGCAACTGATAAATCATTGCACACTACATCTGAAACTAAGTATGTACTTCCTGTTGGCTAGTTGAATTTAAATTTAAAAAATAATAAGCCAATAGTATATGTAAAGTGATACATTAATAAAAGCTGCTGTGGATTGGCTATCTAAAAAGAATTCAGGGCACCCAGATGGCTCAGTCTATTAAACATCTGCCTTCAGCTCAGGTCCTGATCCCAGGGTCCTGTGATTGAGCCTCAACAGGGAGCCTGTTTTTCCCTCAGCCTCTCCTCCTGCTCCAGCTCTCTCTCTCTCTCTCTCTCTCTCTCTCAAAACTAAATTTTAAAAAATATTTTAAAAAATAATAAAAATAAATAAAAAGAATTCAACCTTAAGTTGAATTAATTTCATTATATCTAATTACCTCTACCAACCTGAAAGAATATGTCATTTCTTTTTTCAAGTATGGAAATTGAGGAACCACTAATTTAAGTAGATTATCCATGCCATACTTGGTAAAACTGGTAGTCTGGACTTGTGACTGTCTATTTCTTAGTTTCTTTCCAGACTTCTTTTATTTTTATGTAATTTAGGAGTGAGTTGCTTAGTCTCCAAGTATTTTAGGTTTTTTTCAGGTATCTTTCTTGCTATTGACTTCTACTTTAATTCCACTGTGTTCTGAGAGTATTCTTTATAGGGTTTCTATTTCTTTTTTAATTTGTTAAGACATATTTAAGGGCCAGAATGTAGTTTATTCTGGTGAATATTTCTCATGAGCCTGAGAAGAATGTGTGTTCTATTGTTGGACAAAATGTTCTATAAATGTCAATTAGGTCCAGTTGATTGATGGTCGCTGTTCAGTTCAACTATATCCTCACTGATTTTCCGCCTGCTGAATCTGTCAATTACTGAAAGAGGGCTGTTAAAGTTTCCAACTATAATAGTGGACTTAACTATTTCTCCTTGCAGTTTGCATTAGTTTGTTTGGGCTACCATAACAAAGTGCCATAGAGGTGAGTGGCTTAAACAAGAGAAATTTACTTTCTCACAATCCTGGAGCTAAAAGTCTGATACCAAGGTATTGGCAGTCTTGTTTGTTAGTTTGTTTTGTTTGTTTTCCTGTGGCCTATATCCTTAGCATACAGGTGGCTATCTTCTCCCTGTATCTTCACATGGTCTTCACATGGTCTTTCCTTTGTGTGTGTCTGTGTCCTAATCTCCTTATAAAGACCCGAGTTCTATTGGATTAGAGCCCACACTAATGAATTCATTGTAATGTAGCAATTACATCTTTGAAGACTTTCTCATCAACTATAGTTACATTCTAAGGTAATGGGGTAAAGACTTCAACATATGAATGGGGGGCACAGTTTAGATCACATCATAACTCTATCAGTTTTTACCCCAATATTCTCATGCTCTGTTGTTAGATGCATACACATTAAAGATTGGTATGTCTTGCAAAACCAGTCCTTTTCTGATTATGGAATGTTTCTCTTTACTGCTGATAATTTTTGTTTTTGTGAAGTCTCCCTCTTTTGTCTGAAATTAATATAGCTAACTTCAGATTTCTTATGGTTAATATTAAAATGTAATATAGTTGTCTATTCCTTTACTTTTAATGTATCACTGTCTCTATATTTAAAACAGGTGTCATATACTCTTAACTGTAGAGAACAAACTAATGGTTACGGTGGGGAGGAGGGTTAAATAGGTGATGAGGATTAAGGAGTGTATTTGTTGAGAGAAGAATCAAGTGTTATATGGAATTGTTGAATCACTATATTGTATGCCTTAAACTAGCATTATACTTGATGTTAACAAACTGGAATTTAACTAAAAACTTAAAAAAAGTAAAGTGGGTGTCCTACAGAGACCAGTAGTTGGGTCTTATTCTTTTGTCCACTATTTTTTTAATTGGTGAATTTAGACCATTTACATCTAAAGTGAATTTTGACCTGGAGGCATTAAGAAGGCAGAGTAGTAGGAGAACCTTATGTTTGCCTCATCCCTCAAACACAAACTTGAAAACGAAAATGAAAGGGGGCATCACAATTTCAGCTATATTACAAAACTGTAGTCATCAATACAGTGTGGTACTGGCACAAAAACAGACACACAGATCAATGCAACAGAATAGAAAACCCATAGAAACTCTATGGTCAACTAATCTTCCACAAAGCAAGAAAGAATATCCAATGGAAAAGACAGACTCTTCAATAAATACTATTGGGAAAATTGGACAGCCACATGTGGAAGAATGAGACTGGACCATTTTCTTGTACCTTACACAAAGATAAACTCAAAATGGATGAAAGATCTAAGTGTGAGGCAGGAATCCATCAAAATCCTAGAGGATTTTGGCAGCAATCTCTTCGACCTCAGCCACAGCAACTTCTTGCCAGACATGTTTCCAAAGGCAAGGAAAACAAAAGCAAAACTAAACTATTGGAACTTCGTTAAGATTAAAAGCATCTGCATGGTGAAGAAAACTGTCAACAAAACTAAAAGGCAGCCAATGCAATGGTAGATGAGATTTGCAAATGGCATGTAAGACAAAGGACTAACATCCAAGATCTATAAAGAACTTATCAAACTCAACACCCAAAAAACAAATATTGCAGTCAAGAAATGAGCAGAAGACATGAACTGACATTACTCCAAAGAAGACACAAATGGCCAGTAGACACATAAAAAAAAAAAGCTCACATCACTTGGCATCAGAGAAATACAAATCAAAACCACAATAAGATACCATCTCACACCTGTCAGAATAGCTAATATTAGCAACACAACAAACAGCAGGTGTTGACAAGGATGCAGAAAAAGGAGAACCATCTTGCACTGTTTGTGGGAATAGAAAGTGGTATAGCCACTTTGGAAAATGGTATGAGAAATTTAACTTTCTGAGGAAAGTTAAAAATAAAACTACCCCATGACCCAACAATTGTACTACTAGGTGTTTACTCAGAGGATACAAAATTCTGATTTGAAGGGGCCCATTCACCCTGATGTTTATAGCAGCATTATCAACAATAGCCAAATTTTGGAAAAACCTTAAGTGTCCATCAACTGATGAATGGATAAAGAAGAGGCGGGATGTATATATGTAATATTACTCATCCATCAAAAAGAAGGGAGTCTTGCCATTTACAACAATGTGGTTGGAGCTAGAGTGTAGTATGATAAGCAAAATAAGTCAGAGAAAGAATATCATATGATTTCTCTCCTATGTGGAATGTTAGAAACAAAATATCTGAACATATGGGAAGGGGGAAAAAGAGAGAGAGAAAGAAATATGAAAGCAAACCATAAGAGACACTTAGCTCTATAGTATAAACTGAGGGTTGATGGAGAGGATATGAGCAGGGGATGCACTGAGAGATAGGTATTTAGGAGGGTATTTGCTGTGTTGAACGCTCAGTGTTATATTTAAATGATGGATCACTACAATCTACTCCTGAAACAAATATTACACTATATGTTAACTAACTCGAATTAAATAAAAATATGAAAAAAAAAATAATAAAGTGCCTATTTGCTGGATTACTTATCTACCATGTTTGTAACCATTTCCTACCTATTGAATTTGGGTTTCTTTCTTTCTTTTTTTTTTTTTTTTTTTTTTTGCTTTTTTCTCTTGTTTTAACTGTTTTACATGATTTTATTTTCTCTTCTGTCTTAGCATATTAAATATATTTTAAAATATAATTTAAATGATTGTCTAAATATTGCAATACATGTCTATAAGTAATCTAAATCCACTTCCAAATAGCACCATAGGTAGCTTATAACTGAATGCTTCCATATCTTACTCACTAGATGTCATTCATTTCACTTATCTATCAGTTAAAAATCACCTAATCCATTGTTTTATTATCATTTTGAATTGTTATCCATTTGAGCAGCTTAGAAGAAAAATTTTAAATGTATCTTACTTGTATTTATTTCTTCTCTAATGATCTCCTTTTTTACTTAGATATGAATTTCTGACAGATTTTCCTTACTTATTTTAATATTTTTGCATGTCTGGTCTACTGGCATTAAGTTCCCTCATTTTTTTGTTTGTCTGACAAAGTATTTTTCTCCTTTACTTTTGAAGGATAATTTCACTGCATATAAAATTCTAAATTGATGAGTTTTCTTCTTTCAACACTTTAGTTTATTCCACTCTTTTTACTTTCATGACATTTGAAGAGAATTCCAATGTAATTATTATCATCTTCTCTAGGTAAGATCTCTCCCAGATCACCAGCATCTTTCAAGATTTTCTTCTTGTCTTTGGTTTTCTGAAGTTTGATTATGATATGCCTAGTGTGATTTTTGGTTCTTAATTCTGCTGTATTTCATCTAAGTTCCTGAATTTGAACTTTAGTATGTTTTACAATTTTGGAAATTTCTTGACAATTATTACTGCAAATACTTGTTACTCCATTCTCTCTTCATCTTTATTATTTGTATTACATGTATGTAATACATCTTGTAATTTTTCTCATGCTTCTTGAATATTCCATATTTTACATTTTATTCTTTTTTAAAAAAAATTTTAATCTTTCATTCTTATTTTTATTTTTGCCTGTCAGTTTTGGAAGCTTTTATTGACATATCTTCAAATTCACTGATTCTTTCCACAGCTGAGTCCTGTCTACTGAGGAGCCAATCAAAGCAATTCTTCATTTCTTTTTACAGTGTTTGGTCTCTAACATTCGCTTTTGATTTGTTATCAAAGTTTCCTTTACTCTGCTTACACTGCACATCTGTTCTTGAACGTCATCCACTATTTACAGTAGAGAGTATAGCCTATTATCATTGTTATTTTAAATTTCAGCTCTGATAACTTTAAAGATTTCTGTCACATGTTACTGTGTTTCTAATGCTTGCTTTATCTCTTTTGATTGTGTTTTCCTTGGATTTTACCATGCCTTGTAATTTTTTGTTGAAATTTGGACATGGTATTGGTTACTATAAAGGGAGATAAAAAATTTATCAATGTGAAGTTTTATATTTATTTTTAATATATAAATATATTGATTTGGGCTATGTTTAATGTAGCTGTAGGTGTCAAGGGTTTCATTTCCTTTAATGCCTTTATTTATGGTTCCATTGTTCCCTTTGGGTCTCTTTAGAAACATCTTAAAATCTGTTTCTAACAGCTCTCTCAGTTGTAATCCATTGTTATATTGGAGTACTGTTGATAAGGTGTCAAAGTATTAGGGAGAGGAAGTATTCTATAACTACATGGTTAAGTCCTAGTTTTTAATGACCAAGAGTCCCTAGGCTGTGATCTTTAGAAGAGTTTCTTACCATTTTTTCCTCTCCATATGTGTGACAGAGTGGTTAGAAAGGCTCAAGTTATTAATTGCCCTTCCTCACAATATATTAGATTCTGATGAAGTAGCTTCCTCTGAGGGCAGGACTTTGCTATTGAGAAAATAATGTTCTGGCCATATATCAATATGGTTACTTTTTTCATTTACTTTCTAAAAGCAAGAGGGAATATTTCTCTGTCATCAAAATAAGAAGCTGATGGGCTCTTAGCTTCCATGAAAATGTGGAAGCAACCAAATGTCTATTCCTCTAGGAGTTTTTAACTCTTAAGCTAGTTCAGCCTCACCATCCATATATCAGTCAATTACTGAATTTTTCTTACCTGTTACTGACTCTAGTGGCATCTACTCCAGGTATGCTGTGATTCTCTGTATTTGAATTTTTTTTTTTTTTTCAGTTTTTAGGACATCAGTTTACCCTGTCACCTCGGTTCTCTGTTGCATATAAGAAGAGTTGTATTTTAATTTGTTCAGCCTTTTGCTTATTTTAAGTTTGGGAGTGACAACTTCAGAGCTCTTTATATGTTGAAGCAGAAACCAGAAGTGGGGATAGCCTATTTCAGATGCCCACATTTTTATCAGCTATATCCAAATCTCAAAGTGATGGTATTTGTTGGGATGGAGGGAAAAGAGTTTAGGCAGCAGATATATATATAGTCAAGTTTTCATTTTTATCAGGACACCAAAGTAAGTAATAAGTACATGGCTAAACAACTTGAATATCTCAAGTTTGAGATTAATGCAAATTGTAAATCATTTTCCAAGTTATATCATAAGGATTGAAGATTTTATTCACAGTTCCTTATCATTATATATGTGGTTGTTACTCAAGATCCAAATAATAGGATTTTTTAAAATAAGCCCACTTAAATTATTATTTTTTGAAAAAGTTCTAAATTATTAAATTCAGGTAGTATATAGATGGACAATGGTAGAATGCACTAATATATGAGGTTGCATTAGGCCTGATTTGGGAGTTTCAATGATTCTGACAAAAACTGTTAAAGATGTGCATGAAATTTAAAGAAGAAACATATACCAAATTTTATTACTCTTATTCCAGTTATTCAATGTGTATATTTTTAGGTAATTGAGTTATCTACCATGATTACAATTCCTATTATCATTTTTATACAAAATTTATCTGAACCACTTTCATCAAAATATTTTCTTTCTTAACCATCCAATTGATATCCTCATTTATATGTATTAAAAATGCCTTATTTCTCAAGTAATTTTTTAAAAAGGACTATGGCTTTCTACTACATTGTACCATAATTTTAGTTTGTGGAATCCATTTCTAAAACTAAGGTCCAATAAATAAATAAATAAATAAATAAATAAATAAATAAATAAATAAAAATTAAAAAAAATAAAACCAAGGTCTTATATTTTCAGAATCATGCAGTAGAAATTTTTTTTTTTAAGATTTATCTATTTATTTATCTATCCAGAGAGAGCCAGAGAGAGGCAGAGACACAGGCAGAGGGAGAAGCAGGCTCCATGCAAGAAGCCCAACGTGGGACTCGATCCCAAATCTCCAGGATCACATCCCGGGCTACAGGCGACGCTAAACCGCTGCGCCACCAGGGCTGCCCTCATGCAGTAGAAATTCAATCTGGCATTCTTTATTGAGGACATTTACTGGCTAGCAGTGAGTTTTATGATCTTGAGGCTTTGTTTCCTAGTTAGAAAATAATTTGCAGTACACTTAATCTGAAATGTTATATAAGAAAATGGAAAGTTATTTTGTATATATATATATATACACACACACACACACACACACATATATAATTGTCTTCTAAATATATACAGAATCTATTGGTAAGGAGAACTTCTAAATCAAAGGATTTGAGAATTACTTATTTGTCTTTTCAAATCCTTTGATTTTTAAAATGAATTTATTATGTGTCTGTGTATATTTAAAAATTTATGCCACAAATATATGACAAGTTAGTATGCAAGATTCAGGGATCTAAAGAGTACCAGTCACATATTACCCATCTCTGAATATCTCCCCAGAATTTGACTTGATATAAACTATAATGATCAACATTAAATAAGAACTTTCTTTTAGCTTTATTTCCCCAAATTTCAGTGATCACAACCACAGTACTCATAATTCTTACAATAATTCAAAACAGAACAAAAAATTATATTCCTTAAGTATTTCCATAGTCACATGGAAGGATTCATTGTACAAAAGGAATAAATACTGAACTAAGCTACAATATTTAACAGCTTATATCAAGAAGAATATGAAATCACATAGTGAAACCAAAATTATTAGTATTAAAAGTTTAAAAATTATACCAACACATTTAGGTCAATCCCTTGTAAGAATAAATAAAAGAATATTATTAAGATATTAACAAGTACTTGTCTGTTATATCTGGGAGACTTGGAAACAAACTTGTATTTCATTTGGAATATTTTTAAAGTAATTCTGTTGATTTATTTTTTTTAAGATTTTATATGTTTATTCATGAGACAGAGAGAGAGATAGAGAGACAGAGATCTAGGCAGAGGGAAAAGCAGGCTTCCCACAGTGAGCCTGATACAGAACTCGATCCCAGGACCCCAGGATCATGACCTGAGCCAAAGGCAGCTGCTCAACTACTGAGTCATCCAGGTGCTCTTTTTCTGTTGATTTAAATTTTGGCTTTTTGTGTATGCTACAGCGACGCTACTTAATACTGTTTGAGTTGTACTATGGCATGCATACATCAACTTCTATTAATTATTTTAACAATTTGTGTGGTTTTATTTGCTGTCAAACAAATTTAAATAGCTACTATTTATATAGAAAGAAGAAAATGAACAAATAAATGAAAATTAAAATGAATTTTGACCCCAACAATAACGAAAATAATATTTTGGCTAATATTTTTATTTTGACCTGCATATTACTTCTGGTCATATAAATATATTAGAATAAATGTATTTCTAAAATTAGAAAAAATAAAATAAAATTAGAATACCCTCTATAAGCTGTTCTAGAACATTAATATTCCACTTCTATAATGATGACTTTAAATTATTCCAGAATTATACTAACGACAGTATTTTGCAGACTAAATACATACCATTTTATAAGATACTGTAAGCTGATCAGGTGTTTTCCTGATGTTAGCCATTTAGTTTGTGTCCAAAGTAGCAATATAAACAATTAAAAATGAATTTATTTTGGTTCAACCATTGCTCACAGCTTTCTTATTTTATTTTATTTATTTTATTTTTGGATTCATGAAATGGATATTATTGATATAAAGTACATGTTTAATTTTAGATCTTTTGGTAATTGGAGCATTGCCGATTAATGCTCTCGAATTGTGGGATCAGTGTAGCCATATGTATAGCTCATTTCCTTGAAGTATTGTCTTTATTCAATATTCTTTAAAGTCAAGTAGGGAGAGAATATCATCTCATTATTGCTTAATTTGTGTATTTTAATACTAAAAAAGTTATTCCTTCTCTATAACTCATAGTATGTATTTTTTTCTTTTTAAAGAAATTCACTTATTCCCATGTAATGTCAGTTTGCATATATTTTCATTATTTGTAAAAGGTTTTTATATGTTGAAGCCATTCGTATGGTCTTGGGATATACATTTAAAATACCACAGTATATTCCACTAATGATTTTACTGGGAAAAAAGATTGAAAATTAAACAAAGAGAGAATCTAATGAAATAAAACTGAACAAAACAGTAGAGTTGGTCAATAATACAAATTTTAACAAACCAATTTATAAAAAGATAAGTGAAGAGATGGAAAAATGCAAATACTAAATAATAATGGTAAGAAAACTGAAAGGGCTTTATAAATATTATACAAAGTAATATTTAGGAAATAACATTACAATGACAAAAAGTGCATTCATCAATAAACAATTGTATAAGTGTATGTATATGCATATGTATACACTTGTGAACAAATATTTAAAATAAGAGAAGCAAAACTCACACAAATAAAAGGAAAATAAGACTTTAAAATTGTGATTGGTTATTTTATCATTCCTTTCTCAGTAATTAATTGAAGAAGCAGTCAAAAAAGCATATCTTAATGCTTAAGAGAAAACCTGAATAACTTTATCAACCAATTTGTATACAAAATATAGTTGTTTTGCTTTTTATCCACCATGAAAATCTCCACATCTTAATTGGTTTATGAATTTATATTTAATATAATGATCAATAAAGCAATGTTCAATATGGTTGTTTGAATATATCAACTTTTGATTTGTTTTTTCTTTTCTTTATTCTCTTCCATATTTCTTATTTCTTCATTTTGTATTTTGGATTAGTTGAGAAGTTTCTGGCTTTCCATTTCTATCTCTTAATTGACTTACTAATTATAGTTCTTTTTTCATTAGTTGTCAGTCTTGAGTTTACCATATAGCACTTTAACTCATTACAATCCATGTCAAATTTATATTATTTATATTATATTAGTTCATGTGTAATTTGTAACATTATATGTATATTACAATATTAAATTTGCACTTCCCCACATTTCCCTGCACTGAGGTCTGAGGAATTGCATATCTATGCTTGAAAACCCCAAGTGTGATTGTATTGGTGTCAGCCTATACTTAGGAATGCTATCAGCTAGGAATCCTGTCAGCTAGGGCTGGTACTACTTGGGGCAGCCCCTACAGACATTTTCTCAACCAAGACCAGTTGTGGATGGACTGGCCTTTGTGGTTCTTATGATTGCAAGATGCACCTTGGCAACAACCATTAAGGAACTTTTAAGAAACAGGGTTAATTAACCACAAGTCCTGGAGGATACATGACGTGCCCAAGGGCCATACAGGCAGATTGAAAGTAGAGACAGAGAGTGTGCTAATGCACTGAGAGCTCTGCCTTTATGAGAGTTCAAGAGCAAAGTACCTAGGGTTTCACAGGTTCCTTGGGTTGTTAGGCTTTCTTCAGTCTTTTATTTTTCTATTCCTCAACCTGGATTATCTCCATTGTCCTATTTTCAAGTTCACTGATTCTTCTGCTTGCTCAAATGGACCTTTGAATTCTTCATTTCAGTTACTATGTATTTCAACTCTAGACTCTATTTTTGGCCTCTTTTTAGTTTTTTTGTTTTTTAACCTCTTGATATTTTCAGTTTATTCATATATCATTTTCTTAACTTTTTCCACATCTTACTTTAGTTCTTTGAGCATATTTAAAGCTTTGTTTTAAGTGTTCGTCTAACAAATCTGCCTCCAGGGCCTTTTCAAGGACTATTTCTGTTTATTTTTTTTCCTTTGAATATGCTATAGTTTCCTGTTTCTATTTTTTGTTTTGTTTTGTTTTTTTTCCTATTCCCTTGTGATTTTGTCGTTGTCATTGCTGAAAAATAGACATTTGAATGTAATAATTTGGTAACTCCAGATATTAGATTCTCTGGCTTCCCCATCATTTTCCCCTTTTAATGTTGTTTTGTTTTTCTGATTCTTGTAGGCCATCACTGTGCTGAGGATCAGCCTGGAGTATAAATTTAAGGTCTTTTCAGGTCTTTCCTGACTCTTTTCCAGGACATTGTGATTCACTTTCTAATTTTCCTCATGTATGCAGTTGTTTTTTAATGTCTAAGTCCTTAATTTCTGGCTCCCCAAATGGGGAAAAACAGATAAATAAAAGGGGAGGCAAGGGTGCTGACCCTTAAGCACCCTGCAAGTGATTTCAGCCAAAAGAGGATCTGGCTTACAAACAACTGCAGGGGAGGTATAACAAAAAAGGCCACCAGGCTCTTTGTCTGCATTTCTGCAACCAGAATCAGCAATGGAAGATCAGAGCACAGATCTCTGGATTTGAAGGACAGGATCATTTTAATCCACATTGGCTCCTTCAAGTTATGGTCTGGGTGCTCCAGAAATATGTCTGCCATTGCAATGCGGGTTGGGGAAAGGAAGCCACTACTGTGCTAAGAGCTAAAATTGATTCAACTTTACAAATTGACCACTATTTACCATCCAAGTCTCTCTTTGGAAGTTGCAAACCTTCAATACATTCCAGAGTTCCAACAGATGTACATCAAGCATATTTCACCAGTGCAATTTTTGTCTAGGTGAGGAAACAAATTCTTGGCACTTCCTATACTACCATTTTTCTTGAACTATCCAGTGTTTTCTTTTTTTAAAGGGGGTTAAATTTTGGTCCCACAGGCTGTTATTTTATGTGTAGATTTTAGTGTGGAAAACTTACCGTGGTAAATAAGAGTGACTGAAAACTATCAGAAGCAAAGATGGAAGCTTTTATTTTTAGTGAATATTAATAAAAATACAATAATACTTTAAAAATCACAAATAGAATAGCTTACATTTTCTGAATTATTTATGTGCACAATGCACTGCAGAGAGTATGGTGGATTACAAGAGAGACACTGATTATTATTTCCTGTCTTGGAGATATATTTTTAAAGTATTTTGTTGTTTATATTCTTCATCTGTACAGTAGGGAAGATACCACTAAAATGTTTTAAAAATATAAATCCCTAGAGAAAAAAATTGTTTTAAATATTTATAAACCAGCATCGATTTATAAGAAGATTATTAATAAAAAAACAATTCAACACCTTCCAGAAAACAATGTTTAGAATTATGTATTTTGTAGGACGGTAATAATTATTTATGTAAATATCTGTCAGAAACCCAATTTTGGTGAAAATGCATTCTAATGTTTGTTTTCTAGATATTTATGAAAATAAATGAAATGTATACTTAGTTGTTGTCCATAGAGTTAGAAATGAATGTAGATTTTAAAACATCCTATTGAAATCATTTAATCTCACTTACCCTTCATTCTCCTTATCTGCACAAAGACTTAGTTGGACTACCATGAACTCTCTGTAAAAGATTCCTAATATCCTTTGGGTATTAGCCAATGGAGTAAAACCTTTTGATCCTTATAATCTCCTAATTTTAGAATTAATAATATGATTACTTATATTGAATAAACTATATCAAAGAGATGACATAGTCGACTATACATAAAAGTTGAATGCAGCAAGGTCGACAAATCTTTTTTTAATATGTGTAAAGTATGTAAGTGTATCTTGAGGACTATAAATGTGATTAAAGGTAGGAATTGTGATATTTTATTTTATTTTATTTAGAAATTGTGATATATTGATGTTAGAGGTTGATATAGTATTGTCATCAGTTGTTTCACATAACTACCTAACAGAATTATATGCCATCAAACTGGGGCTAATTCTGGAATAGATCCTGAAGTAATGTTAAAACTAATGGAAATTTTATGATAACAACAAAAAAGTACATTTATCCATTATAAATTCTAGAGTACATTATAAATGAGAATATTTTCATTTGTGATAGGATAACTTGACCAAAATAGCAACTCCTATAATCCCACAGAAATCATGAAATAAGGGAAAGGTGTAAATATGAATAAATAAATATGAATCAAATAATATAATTTTTTTTATAATATAAATAATATAAATTTTTTCTAAGACTCCATTAGAGATGAAGCCTAGCATAGAAAATTAGTTAAATGAAATTATTAATTATGGGTAAAGAAAGTAGGAATCCTCAGGAAAAGAGAGATGACACTGAGGGAATTACTTTAATTCTATGAGTTGGTGATTTTTATGGACACGTTTCACTAATTAAACTAATTTTTCTCTTAGAAATAGTTTTTGGAGAAGGGCATCTGGGGGGCTCAGTGGTTGAGCATCTGCCTTTGGCACTCAGGTCGTGATCCAGGGGTCCTGGGAGTGAGTCCTTCATTGGGCTCCCTGCAGGGAGCCTACTTCTCCTTCTGCCTATGTCTCTGCTTCTCTCTATGTGTCGCCTGTGAATAAATAAATGAAACCTTAAAACATAAATAAGTAGTTTTTGGTGCTAATGCCCGTATTTTTGGTATATGGCTTGATGAAAACACAACAGAAATAAAGATTTGTCTATCAAACAAATTAATTGGTGAAAAATGAATGGGAGAGGGATAGGAAAACAAACAAGAATGGTAAAAAAAAAAAAGAGAGAGAGAGAAATGGAGGCAGTAATGGCAGGAAGAATAATTAATGAAACCTTTGGTTTTCAGTAACTGATGTAGGTAGTCAGGGAAATATTCATAAGTATTTTCAGAATAATAATGACACAGAGCTTCATGTATGCTTATTTACCTTGTTTATAGAACATTGTAACTGAGAATACTTGGCTTGAATACTTTAATCTAGGCTAAAGATATTTATCATTAATTGATTTTCTCCTAATTTTAAAAGAATATTAAACTAAAATGAAAAAATACATCTGTGTAATTAATTGTGCATACTGCTGCAATATGTAATTAAACATCTGGGTTTTCTTTTAAAGCAATAAGAAAAATGATATAAAATGAGTCCTTAGCTAAGAGAGTACTATTTTAAAAAATCAATTATTCTCTAAAACACAGCAAGCTGCTTTTCAGAAATTACAACAAAGCAAACTGCTGGTAACCATCCTACTGTATATCCATTTCTCAAAATAGTACAAGCACTCTCACAAAAAAAGCCAAGTCATTCATTATAAAATGCCCCCAAGGCATAGATTTTCTCCAAGTGAGCTTCACATTTTTTCTTTGCAAAGAAAATCAATTTCAAAAATAAGGGGAAATGCTAAGCAAGAACAATTTAGTTGCTTTAAGTATATGTACTGACTATACAGTATATAAACATACGGATATTTGAATACTATTTATACTTGTAATTTAAACAGTAGAGCAGATATTTTTACTGAATGTTTAAATGCATAGAACATTCTCAATAGCATTCATTGTGTACCATAACCATATACTACAAGTAAAATTCATATAATAGCATTTTAAGCTTTTCAAATAGTAATTATTCAAATTCTGTATTTAAGTACAAGTGTGTTATGAAAATGAATGATTTCATAAGATGGCGCATTATAATAGATTCTCCTCAAGCTACATAACCTTCAAAATATCTGAAATCATTCTTTTTAAGTATTAGCATTTTCAAATAAGCACTTTGTTCTTTTAGCAATAAAACAATATATTATTTTAACACCTGTTGACAGTTATTATAGTTTATCTTTTACAGTTTCACAGATATTACTAATTCAGAAACATACTTTTTTTACTTAAATATATGGACAAAGTTGGACAAATAATAGCAGGCTCATTAAATGAGTGTTGCAGTCTTATGAGAAGTTACTTTTCCTTGGGGCTCCAGGGTGGCTCAGTCAGTTAAGCATCTACCTTTGGCTCAGGTTATAATCCCAGGTTCCTGGGATCCAGTCCCATGTGGGCTCCTGACTCAGCAAGATAGTCTGCTTCTTCCTCTCCCTCTGCTCCTCCCTCTGCTTATGCTCTCTCTCTCTCTCTCTGTCTCTCTCTCAAATAAATAAATAAAATCTAAGAAAAAAAAAGAAGGTACTTGTCCTAGTATGTAACTTAACTCATACAAACAGCACCTTATGGATCGTAAGTAGAACATGTTGGATAGTCCCTTCCCAGGGAGAATGTCTCCCCTTCGCACAATACTCAACTACATATTTTAAATTATATAAAAAAAATTGTAATTATTCAGTTTAGGATTAGTAAACAGCATTTTCCTATTCTTTCAAGTTATAAAATTTTCTCTTTGAGTGTTAGAATAACTAATCAAGAATAGCCCATGGTATGATATAATTATTGGTAGTCTTAAGTGTTGATTCATGTATAAGGGTAGTCTAGCTTTTGAGATTTGCTTGTTTCTTATTTTTTTAACATGATTAATGGACACCTATAGTGAACTTATCTATGCCTATAGGCTTCTATCATACTTCTTGTTCCAGTAGCTGAATGTCTAGGTATATAATTCTGATTATTTTATGTTTGGAAATGTTCTGATGGCTACATTTAAGATAAACAAAATAAAGGTAGAGTAAATGCAAAATGAACAAGTTCTTCCTGGGTTCTTTTTCCTTAGTTCTACCAAATATTTTGAAGACAAAATTAACCTATGAACATTTAAGAAATTTACAGATACGTTAAAATTGTATAAAGGGGACCTCATTTTTATTTATGTCACATGTTACATTTTAAAAATAGTCTCACATGGATATTTGAAGCTCAGTATAATAAAGGGAAGTAACTACCAGCAGAGATCACTTCCAAATTAGAGATGAGAGGCTGAGTCTTAGGTCTTGGAAATTGTAAAAAATCACAGAGCGCTAAGAATTAGCTCTATCCTCAATACTAATCACCCTATTCCCTGTACGCTGTATGTTCTGCTACAAAGGGAGAAAACTAAACTTAATCCTTTTGTATTTATACTGAATTAGAAGTTTAAATAAGTAAAGAAAACATACTTGGCTGTATGTATTTGGGAAAGGCAGTAACTGTCTCCCATTGTAGGCATTTTTAAATGATATTGCATATAACAAATTTAAGAAATCCATTTGACATTGTTCATGTCAGAATTTTTGTAATTACACATGGGCATGTAATAGAGTTCAACTCCTTATTTGATGTTTGTTGGCTGACAGATTTCAAGCCCTACAATGACCCCTTTCTCTTCTGCCCCACATCTGGGAAGGCCTGGATGCTCCCTCCTTTGGCACTGGTAAGAGGTTCAAATTATGAAAGCCTTGGCTGTTCTGCATAGAAATCTTTGCCCCAGCTCTTCTCCAAAGCTACCATAAAGCACCGAGTTAGTTTTATCTCTCCATAGAAAGCCTCATTATGGATATAGAACTTTTCATAGTTTCTTGGTGCACATGTAAAATCCTTGACATTGATCTGAACTAAATTTTGAGGGAGAGGTTTATCCTACTTACCTCTGTTTAGTGTCCAAAGCAGTGCATTATGTATAAGACTCCTATTAACATCCAAGTGAGGAATAACAACTTGTAAAGCTCAGATAATCATTGGTATGTATATGTCAATCTCCATTTTTTTTTGCTTGTAAAGAGAATATAAATTAGTTAAGTTTATAATTCTCCTAGAGTGAGTGAGGGAAGGAAAAAACTTATTTTTTACGCTACAAACATTACATCACGATGACAATCCTTGAACTTTGCTCTCTGTGCAACGGCAAATGTTTTGATTTGTACCATTTACACTTAGAACACTTGTTCCTGGCTCAACCTCCACTTTTTTGATTTCTAGTTGTCATTAGCACAGTGGAGTAATAGAAGAATTCTATTCTTGGATTAGCTTGAGGAAGTGTGCAGAGATCAAGAAGTGTGTACTTAAAAAGTTTTACATGGGCAGCCCAGGTGTCTCAGCGTTTAGCATCACCTTCGGCCCAAGGCGTGATCCTGGAGACCTGGGGTCAACTCTCACATCGGGCTCCCACAGAGATTGATTTTTACCTTAGTTCTCCAAAAGAAAAAATATATATATATAATATTTTAAAAAGAAAAAAAATCTTGTCTATATTTTCAAATTTTCAAATATAAACATAAATGTTTTCTAATATGAATAATTTATAATCATGGTTGGTTTTCATTCCCCTTATCATGACTCACACACTGTTTTTCTGATAGTTTTATAAGTATTTATCCAACTTTAAGATGGCACATTTATAATTTTTTTTATTTAAAAAATATTTCCTTTTAACATACAGATACTTTTTTTCAATATCCACTTAATTGTTGTTAAGGTATACTTTTGCTGTTATCTTAACTTTATTGCATTATTGTCTTAGAATGTAATAAATGAGACATTAATCCTTTGGAGTATCTGATGCTTAATTTTTGGATTGATAGAGAATCTACTTTTATAAGATTTCCTGTGTATTTGGAAAAAATGTTTATTGATATACACAGTTTGTATTGAAATCTAAGTATATCTAATAAATCAATCTAAGGAATAGTATTATTTAGAGCTATTATCAGTGTGCTTTGTCTGTTTAAGACTTCTGGGGATGGTGTGTTAAAATTACTAATTGCAATGCTGATTTATCATTTCTCTTGTATTTCTATCGTTTATCACTTGATATATTTTAAGGTGTGTTAGAATATGCATGTTTAATAGTAATGAACATAGCTTCTAGTTTTATATATATTATGTGCATATATTAGTTTTGTACCTTATGACATTTTGAACTATAATTCTATTTTTTATAGATGTTAAACTTAATACCTCAAAAATTTTTGGTCTATAATTGCCTAGGGTGCTTTATTCCATCAATCTATTTTCTTTTTTTTTTTAATTTTTTTAATTGGAGTTCAATTTGCCAACATATTGCCTAATACCTAGTTCTCATCCTGCCAAGTGCCCCCATCAGTGCCCATCACCCAGTCACCCCAACCCCCCACCCACCTCCCTTTCCACTACCCCTTGTTCATTTCCCAGAGTTAGGTGTCTCTCATGTTCTCAATCTATTTTCAAGCTCTCTGTGCGTTTTTTTTTGTGTGTGTGTGTTAAAAAGATCTCCTATAGACAAAATAAAATTATGCATTGTTTTTACATACTATGCGAAAGTTTTCTAACTGGTAGGTTTGATGCACATACATACATCTGTTATCACCAGTTATATGAGAAACTGGCTGTGCCAGTTTTATTTTATGATGCTTTCCCACACTCTACATACGTATTTATATTACTTTCCCATTTGATTTCTAAGTTATTATTTAATTCCTTTATAAAAAACATGTGTTCATGTATTTTTGTATTGTACTCCGTCTTCGCATTATTTAGATAATACCTGGGATTTAGTTCTGAGTTTTATCCATATATTTATTTTTTTCTTTTCCTTTACTTTAGTCTGTCTTTGATTATAAATATTCAAGTATTGTATTCTTTTTACTTCTTAAATATTTTGTAACAAATCATATATTTGGTTTTTATTATTATAATACTTTAGCTAAAATTGTTTTTATTATGAGCAATGTGGATTTACATGTGTAAGACTATATTCATAACTCATATTTGAATACAAATTTGTCTGGCTGTAACATTGTGAGTTCAAAATAATTTTCTTCCATTAACTACATTTTAATACTTCATTATCTTCTTGAGTACAATGTTTTTGACAAGAAAACCTATTTTAAATTTATTCTTTTCCTTTGAGTCAAACTTCTATATGGATACTTTTACATTTTCCCTTCTTTTCAGACATTTTCAAATTTCACTATAGTATATCCAGGTCATGGTTATTTATTTTATTAACTGTTTAACATTTGATAGACCCTTTCAAACAGAATTCTTATTTCTGAATCATGTTTCTTCAATATTTCTTCAAATATTTTTTCCTATTCGAATTCTTTTCTACTTATGTGCTTTCTGTTATCCCAACATTGGCTCTTATATTTCCATACTCTTGATCTTAGAATTTCTTTTTTTATTGTCTATTTTTTTTATCTTTCCATTCTGCCTTCAACATTTAAATAGATCTTTGGTGACATGTATTCCATCTTCTGTTTTGTTTTAGTTTTTTTTTTTTTTAACCTTTATGGGTTTTATTAAGTAAAAGTTCCATATGGTTCCTTTTGAATGGTTTTTGGTTCATGTTGTTATCATGTTCCTGCCTATAACTATGTGTGTTTCATGCTGAAATATATGTACACATATTTATGTGTATATTTACACATATATATATATATATATATATATATTTCAGTTTGGTGTCTTTCTTTTAAGGTAGTTATGAGTTCATTTTCTCTGGAGATATTAACTACTCTGTAACAATTTTTAATAGATGGGCAGCCCGGGTGGCTCAGCAGTTTAGCACCGCCTTCAGCTCAGGGCGCGATCCTGGAGACCTGGGATGGAGTCCCCACACTGGGCTCCCTGCATGGAGCCTGCTTCTCCCTCTGCCTGTGTCTCTGCCTCTCTCTCTCTCTCTCTCTCTCTCTCTCTTTCTGTGTCTCTCATGAGTAAATAAATAAAATATTAAAAAAATTTATAATAGAGAAAGGCCAAGGCAATACATAATTCTGTATTGGTCCTGATAAATCTAGAAAGAGGCTCAGACACCAGAGAAAGACCATAAATTACTCTCACTCAGGGCCATGACAGCACAAATTCTGCTGGTCAAGATTTCTCTCTTAAATCTTTAGCACAAAACAGGAATGGAGAGAGACAGTCTTAAAAGATTAAAATTAACCAACACAGGAACTTGGGACTGAAAATGGATAAAAGTAAAGGCTCAAATGTAGCTTGTCAGTCTGCATATATGCTAATTAAACCCTCACTGTAGGAGAGCTATGATGACTTGTTCTTATAACATAGGGGTGTTGGTGGCTACTGCTATTTTGCTTCAATGAAGAGACAGGCAATGATTATTTTCAGCCAAATCAAGGGCAAGGCAAATATTCTGTCCCGTGGGGTTCTCCTCTCCTCTCCTCTCCTCTCCTCTCCTCTCCTCTCCTCTCCTCTCCTCTCCTCTCCTCTCCTCTCCTCTCCTCTCTCCTCCCCTCCACTCCTCTCCCCTCCTCTCCCCTCCTCTCCCCTCCCCTCTCCCCTCCCCTCTCTCTCCTCTCTATTTTTTCTCTTTCTTTCCCTCTCTCTCCTCTCTCTTTAGACTACCTCTTGGAAATGATGTTTCCCTTTCATTTTTATACTTTCCCAACATTGATTTTTGAGACAAGAAACTATCACCCATATTTTAAGAAATTGCTGTTTAATAACATTTTTTTTAAGTAAAATAGACCTTATCCTTGAAAACCAAACCTATCTGCACAGATAACTACATTAACATTACTCTATATTCCACTGTATTTCTGTCCTAATCACCATGTTTTTATTGTTAAAGGAGACTCTTGTCCAGGAAGAGAGAAGTTATAATAATTTTATTGTTCATTCCTGGAACTTGCTGAAAAACTCATTTAAATGAATAATGAAATGTTCATCTCTTCAACTGATAACATTAAATGACTGTAGATTCCCCAAGACTCTTCAGAATCCTCACCTTAAAATCTTCATTTATTATAATTTCAAATATCATGATAATTACCACTAAACTCAATAAATACCTTGGATGAAAGTCCTAAACTAGACTCTAAAACACATAAGTATTCCAACTTCATTTTTTCCCCCTTCAATACAACCAAGACTATCTCAAGGTAGTACTGCCCCATGCCTCAATAAGAATAATCTCAGCTTTTTCTCATCAACAGTGTATTTTAATGGCAATTTGAGACAGCCAATATTCAATAATCTTGTAGGTTCACTGAGCTCCAATTGATTGAAAATCCTCAAATCGCATCCTCCTCTGAGGCTTATTGAGATCCCTACTAGGACAGAAGTTCTCAGAGACTTGTGACTTGTGCAGTCACAAAGGCCCCCATGCTTAAAAAGGGCTCTGGGCTTAGTTTAAAACTCTGTTATTGTCATCTTAAATTTTTTAACCCTATTTGAAAAAGGAACACTGCATTTTTATTATGCACTGGGCTCCACAATTATATAGTCAGTCCTGTCTATCAGTGTTGTCTCTGATTAGGACTGTGATAGGTTAAGTTTCTGACTTAGATATTTTTTTTCTCTTTATTTCATTGATAAAGCCAAATGTGAATATTTTGTTTCATATGAATAATCATTTTAGGAAGCTTTTGATTATCTTTTTTTAAAATATTTTTTTTCTTTATTTATTTATGATATTCACACAGAGAGAGAGAGAGAGGCAGAGACACAGGCAGAGGGAGAAGCAGGCTCCATGCACCGGGAGCCCGACGTGGGATTCGATCCCGAGTCTCCAGGATCGCGCCCTGGGCCAAAGGCAGGTGCCAAACCACTGCGCCACCCAGGGATCCCCAGCTTTTGATTATCTGATCAAACTTGCAGTGTTGTCGTTAGTGAATATTTGCTTTATTATCAACTCTATGTGTCCCTGTATGTTCTTGTCACTTTTTTTGTTGTGCAGCTAAAAGAGGAATTCTTAAGATCACGGGAAGAAACTAGGTAATTTTCCTTTGGGACCCATCCAGCCTCCCTCATGCCAGGTGCAAGTAATAAATCAGTTTTTCTGGGTTACTGAAATGAGGTGTTAGGTAATCTGTTCAATGATAAACACCACAAGGGACACCTGGGTGGCTCAGTGGTTGAGCATCTGCCTTTGGCTCAGGGCATGATCCAGGAGTCTTGGGATTGAGTCCCTTGTCCGGCTTCCTTCAGGGAGCCTGCTTCTCCCTCTGCTATGTCTCTGCCTCTCTCTCTGTGTCTCTCATGAATAAATAAATAAAATCTCAAAAAAGTAAAATGATAAACACCACAATGGGCCAGAAAGCTAGAAACTTAAACACCCTATCATGTTTTCTCTAAATAATAATAATAATAATAATAATAATAATAATAATAATGAAGCTTGTTTTTAACCTTGTGTTTTTATGGAAATAATCATTTGTAACCAAACTTCCACATACATACAGAGCTTGGAAGATTTTCATTGTATGTATTTTTTTGCAAACATTATATTTTGAAAAAAATGCATATAGAGAATTAGGGCATTTAAAAACATAATGAGTCCCGCTTTTAGGTAGTATTATGTATCAGAAAAACTGTCCTGTGAGAATTTTTTAATGGTTTTTGAAAAAAAATTTTAAAAGACCCTTTACTTTCCAATTTGTACCTCTCTTGCCCCAGTTGTTCGGAAGAATCTAAAATGAAACATAAAGATTCAATAGATGATCACAGTAGTACAACCCAATGTTCTGTAAGACTGATTTACTTCTCTTTTACCTGAAACATAATACATAATATGTTAATTCCTAAGACACTCTCTAAATTCTATCCAATTTTAGTGAACAGCCATTCCCTGGTAAGTTGTAAAGAATAATGCTGGGTTTTATTATAGCTCAGCATGCAATGTATGTTTAACAATAAAATATACATTTTTGAAAAGACATAATCCTTGGGGTAATCTATGCTTCTTTTTAGGACTGTATGTTAATAAAACATAATACCCAGGGAATTTATAATACTGTTGAAAGAACCTTCACAATGAACATAAGTAAGTTTGGACACTGTAAAGCACATGCTTATAGAATATTTCTCACAGAGTTTTCTAAGGAAGAATGAGTACATATATTCTGTTCCTTGAGTTAAAATACAAAAATAATAAAACACCTTGATGGCAAGTATTATTAATTCTTCTGTGTTTTCACACGAAAACTGGGTTAAAACATAAGACCAGTTCATTTGTTATTTAAAAAAAGAAACGTAGTAACGATGAAGTAGTCTTCCATCTATAAATTAATAATATTAAAAGGTTTATTTCAACTACCTTTTAAAATTAAAAACCCATTTTCTAACAATAGAAGTTGTATCTGATAATAAAGATTTATAATTTATTAAGAGGAGAAATAGTGTGGAAACTACTTCATAGGCATTATCTTAATTTTTCTGTATAACTACCCTATGAGTTAGTTGATATTATTATTTTAGAGATGTAGAAACTCAGACTGTTTAAGATCAGACAGATGGGAATAGGTAGGTGGAATCTGAAATGTTAACTACCAAAGGCAGAGCACTTAACAGTATTATTGTACCTCCCAGTGAGGCATATAGCCAGTATTATCTAAAATACCCTATTTGTCCTAGGACATACCCAGAATACATTATTAATGATAACTGTAACATTTCTTCCCCAAGAATATACATTTTGAAATCTGACTAGAGATAGCAAATCGACATTTATATTGCTTTCTGGGAATAAAGGAATGAAATTCTATTTCACATTCTCCTTTAGAGCTAATCATGGAAAATTTAGGAGTCCCACTCTAGAACACATTGGGAATTTCTTTGGTATAGAATTATATGGTAAAAAAAAAAAAAGTTATATTACTAAAGCCAGTGAAAGTGATATAGCCTTTGGAATTATATGGTAAAAAAAAAAAAGTTAGATTACTAAAGCCAGTGAAAGTGATATAGCCTTTGATGTCCAGATAGGACTGAGAAATTAAGAGAGTAATAAATTTAGAAAATCTAATTAAATGAATGAATTTAAGAGTCCAGTTTAAAAAAAAAGACTAAGTGATAAACATAAACATATATTGCACAAATGCACATACACAATCTTTATAGAGACAAGAACAAAAATCTAGTAATTAGAAATAGTTAAGTTTACCATTATGTTATTAATGAGAGAACCAATGTCTATGAGACCGTCCCTGCCAAATCCTTTACGCAGGTATCAGATCTGCTTCCCCTGCCTAATTCTACTTCCTCTTCCATATTTCACAAAATTTACCATCAATACATCTTTTATAATTTTCAGTGTCTGTTTCAAAAGATCCCACTGACCTAAGGTCTTCAGAGTATTCGATGCACAGGATTAGACACATGTTATGAAATTGTCATCTTTTCCCTTAAATCATACCTAATGTAATTCCTTCTCACTCCTCACCATCACCAGCCATGAATTATTTGTACCACTTTGCTTTCCTGATGTGTTTGGAAACTATCTTTTGCTCACCTCTTTATCATAGAGCAACTCTAAGAACAGCAAGGAAATGATAATTGCTTGTTAGGGAAAAAAGTTTATCCAAGAAATTAGAAACTGGAATCATTTTTTAAGTTAGTAATTCATCATTTGTAACCAAAAGAATTGTATGATTAATCTAGGTATTCTCTTTTAATGAAAACTAAATATTAAATCAAGGGTTATTGGTGCAGGATTTAATGCAAATGTGAATTTTGTTTTCAGATTAATGTATACCCTTAGATCACAGGAAAAAATCTATTTTCTCTCTTGATACTAATTAGCATAAATTACCTGAATAAGCAACTCTTTCCCATACGGCAAATTGTGTCACTATATAAAATTACTCATGTTTGAGAGTCAAAAACTGTGTTGTTTAGAGAATACTAAGGACTATGAAATAAACAGGTATTAACTCTCTGAATCATTTGCAAGTATTTTTGCTTTCCTTAGATATGCAATTCTACATGAACTATAACCATGGTGGTAAGAGACAAAATCAACAATCTGTAATATTACTAAATATTTATCTGTGAATAGGGTAGTAGATAAAAAATGACTACTTAGAATGAAATAATAATGAAATCATTTTCTAATGCTATTTTTAAGTATATTTTCTAATCTAAGTATGCAACCAGTCAGAAAAGTTCTACTTCCTTCAGATCAGAACCCCAGTGGACTTTTACAGTCTCTTGAATTTTCTGATGGGGAATTCTACACATCCACATAATTCCTGTCGCCTTTAAAATAATAAAAATCTTGCTCCATATTACTGGAGGAGAAAAGTGCCCCGGATCCTTTCAGGATTATTCAAAAGAAATAACAGAAAAATATTCAACATGAAAAAGTCTTGTGAAGAAAATGAAGGAAAAGCACAGAACATGCCAAAGACCGAGGCAGACCGCCCTTCAGAAGATGTACCACAGGAGGGAGAAGGAAATCTTCAACCTTCTGAAGAAGGTGTAAGCCAAGAAGCAGGAGGAAATCTTAGAGGAGGGCTGACCCAGCTTGGCCTGGGGTTTAAAGAGGACTTTCCTGTGGGGCATTTGGATCCTGAAGAAATGATAAGAAGAGTAGATGAGTTGGAAAGGCTTAGGGAAGAGATAAGAAGAGTAAGAAACGAGTTTATGATGATGCATTGGAAGCAAAGACATTCACGTAGCCATCCTTAACCTGTGTGCTTTGGGCCTTGAATTCTTTTTTTTTTTTTTTTGTCTGATATTAAAATCTGGCCCCTGCTTTCTTTCTGTTATCTGATGTATCTCTGATTTTCGTTTTACCTTTAGTCATCTGTGGAATTTTTTTTTAGGCAGCTTCCTTGTTACCAGCATCTCACTGGATTTTGTATTTTGACCCATTCCAGAGGTCTGTTTTTCAATTGGAAAGTTTCACATATTTGCATGAAAATATATTCATTCTATATTGTAAAGTAAAACATAGCAAGTTACAGAGCAGTATATTTAGTATCAGTTCACATGTAGGATTAAATCCCAAATTTCTGTGCCTGTGTGTGTGTATATATACATATCAAAAACTTAACTGCTTATTTCTGTGTGGCGTGAGTTTTTTTCTTTTTGCTTATATGCATTTTTTTCAAGAACACATGTCACACACAAAAAAAGAATTAAAGTTTTATAAGTAAGAGTTAAATAATCTGCAACTAGCTTAGAAGGGCAATGGTGGCACCTAAACTCTTGATGGATGAACTATTAAAAATATGTAAACCCCAAGTTACCTCTGGTTCTCTTAGCCAGAGGAATAAAACTGGCAATTATTACAGATTTAAAAATAATAATAATAAAATAAAATAATAAAAATCTGAAACAAAAAAATGCAATCTTTTTAGAAGCATTATATTATGGTTATGTAATATGGTTTTATATGTATATCATAATAAATATAATATATATTATAGTTATATAATGTAATTGATTAATATCTGTCAATTGTATCTCAAAAATATGTATCAATTGGTAGAATAACATATATTGCCATGCAATATTCAGTAGGTAAATCAAATTAAAATGTATATTCCCTTTTATTCTGTAATTAAACTTTATGCAACTACTCACCAAATGGAACATTGAAGAGCATGTCATTATGAAATCATTCCCAGAAAGTGTAAGTATTCTTTTGTTTTTTAAAGAAAATATTGAGGATTTTTTTCTTTTTTTCTGTGTCTAGCTATATTTTACATTTGCCAGACCAAAATAAAGTATTGCGATGAAGGGAAATATGAAATTCTCCTAACATATTTTCTCTGCATTAAGAGTTCCATATTATAGAGTTTATTAAAATTCATCTCTGTTACAACTGTACCACGTTGACCTTTTAACTTTATTTCCCTGTAGTCTGTGGACTATATAACCTTCTGTTTGGTTTTATTACTAATTTCAAGATTTTATTGCATTTTACTATTGATGATGACTCAACATTTTATAATTTATATTACCCACTGGACAAATTAGCTGTAATTTTTATTTGTAAATATGATTTCTATTTAGAAAACATTAACATATTTTCTGACCAAAAACAAATGTCACATATCAACTATTGGTAAATATTAAAATATACACAATGAAATGAAAGCAATTATATTCCATATTTCTTCTAACTTAAATTTACATGATTAATAAGGTGTCTGTGTTCGGAAAAATAAGTAACCACACTCTTTTATATATATGCTTTTGTTCAAATATTTTCCAGAATTGCTGAATTCAGTAGAAGGAACCTAATGTCAGTCTGTTCTTGTCCTCTGGGAAATTAATCCAAAAGGATAAACTTCAAAGTAAAAATGTCTTGAACTTTGCCAATATGCTCTTCAACTGTGCCCTAAGTATAATTACTCTCTAATCATTTCCCACTTATTTCATGCTGGTTTATTCAGGTCTCACAATGCTGTCTACTTGCTTTTCCTCAAATACTCAAGGCTTACTTTCACTTTGGGATTTGTTAACTGACTCTATATACTGAGTGTCTAAAATGCTCTACCCAAGAATCTTCGAGAGCTAACTTCATCTCTTTCAAGACTTTGATCAAATGTCACATTTATACTTATTAGTTATTGTCCCCCTATTTAAATTTATAGCCTTCACCCCTACACCTCACTCTTGATTCTCATTTCCTTAGAAAAAAATATGGGTGGTTGATATTTTCCACATATACTGTGTGTCAAGTACAATGCTATTACTGTGAGTATAACAGTCTAATAATGAACCAGACAGAGACATGGAACTGTCCTCAAGTTGATCATACTGTATAGTAAAATATAAATATTTTTTTAAAAATCAAGTGATTTATTAATATATTTGTGAAAAGTTTATTTTTATTTATTTTTATAAATATTTTATTTATTTGTGAAAACTCTTTAAATGCAAAGTGCTTGGGCACTATTAATGCATAAAAGAAGGGGATTGAACTAACCTGGGGGAGAAGGACTATGTGAGGAGAAGGTATTTTTAGGAAATGATGTTTATACTCTTAACTTATTAATCCTGAACATCTCCATATGTGATGCCCATGACAAATAAAAGTGCTAGGCTACGTGAGATTTTTATTAGCAGTAATGTACTCAAAGCTGAGCAGCTTACATACAACACTTCTCATTGATCTCTTTATCAAGAACTTAGTCCCATGGATTCATTGCACTGAAGGCGGTTGGACCATTTAATCACTTTACTATTTTGTGCCCTCCAAATAAAACCAAAATTCTTAAAGGGTCAAAACATAACCATCAAATATCTGAAGAAGAACAAGGAAAGCAGATTTGGCCTAAATTATGTAGTATGTATTTTGAAGCAATAGTGAATTAGTTTAGTATTTGTGAATGGATAAACAAAATGACAATCGAAAAAAGAAAGCCCTGGTTATACCTATACTTGGATACAATTTTGGCTAAGTAGTGAAGGAAGGATATTTTCAAACAGAGAACTGGAAAAAATAGTTTACTATATAAAAGAAGATATTGGTTTCTCAAAAAGATATTGGCTTCTCACCTATCATCATATATATGTGTGTGTGTATATATATAAAATATAGATTAAATACATAATATAATATATAATACATATACATAATATCGATACATAAATGCATAAATATCAAAATGAAAGATGTGACTTTGGAAAAAATATGGTGAATATCTCAAGAGAGTGGAGTAGGAAATATTTTGTTTTTTTAAATCAAGATAAAAAATCATTGACTCTAAATAATACACTATTGATGAGTTTGACTTATTAAAATTAGATTTTGTGCAAGGAAGACTAACTTACACAAATTTTAAGTACAAGTTTCAAACTTGAAAAAGATATCATATTTCATACAATTGGCAAAAAATCAATATCATACCTAAGATGACCCAACTTACTAATAAGAGATGATGTCAAAATCTGAACACAGATTGACTCCAAAGTCTGTGTTCATAACCACAATTCTGTGAGGCTCTATAAAAAATTATCTGCTGAATAAATAATTGTGTTTACATATGCATATGAATTTAGTATGAATAGTTTATTTTTTGAACAATTTATATATGTATGGGATTATATATGCATAAATAGATATATATCTAGAAAAGGAGAGTGTCAGAGACTGAATAGAGAATTGAACAACTCCCAGGCTTTTAGAATGGGTGTAGAGGGGTAGTAGTAAATTTCACTTAGAGGTGAACATTTTGTGGGGATGAAGGGTGGAATCAATGACATGGTATTTTCTCTATTTTTAATATGATGTGATTTTGTACTTGCATATTGAGGGGCTGATGCCAATACAGGAGTTGAGGACATATATTTACCTGCAGTGCCAAGATTTTCATATATGTGTTGTGTGTTTAGCCATCCATCCACCCATCTAGATGGAAACATTTGTGGTGTGACTATTTGCTTGAATCTATTCTTAGTTGCTTTTTTTTTTTTTTTTTTTTTTTTTAGTTAAGGGTGCTAATTTAGAGATCTTGTCCTCAAAAACTTTGATGTTTTCTTTGCATTTTCAACTTTGAGATATTTAACTTTTAACATTTAATGTTATTAGTTAATAAGTATATTTCAGTAACATGAAAAATGGTATGATTTCTTTTAACTAATCTATCTTTATAGCTTTCCACTATTAGATTTGTATGTGTATAACTATTCTCAATGAATTGTATCAAAATCGTTAGAACATGCTCAATTTTTACACTTTTTTGTTAGTTGGGCAAGAAAACCTTCATTCTAGGATGTTTTTGATTATGGCTTTTGTTCTTTCATTCATAGTTCCTTCACTTGGAAAATGTTTAATATTTTGTCATCTCATTTTATTTCTTTGATTTTTTTTGTTTTCAATTATAACAATGATTTCCCAGATTCTCTTCTGAATCAGCTTCTGGGAGGGGGGGTTATATCTTATTTTGCTGATTGCAGTTTGAAGTTTTTTGCCTACCATAAATGGGTTTAATTCCATTTTCATACAGTTCCTATTCAAGTTGTCTATATCTTACCTCTTTTCTGCTCTTGTTCTTAAGATATATGTATCATGTGATAATGAGAATATGACATATCCCTTCTTAAAATTATTTTTTCTTATTAGCACATCTATTTCATACCCTAGATTTATTTTTAGTCAATACAGAAATATAAATTCATTATATTTTGGAACATAACCCCAAACTTTCACAACTTATTACTTACTGTGTCTCTTGACATATTAATTCTTTCTGAAGTTCAGAGTCCTAGACTTTGCAATGCATGTTGTGGATGTGATTAAATTAAAATAAACAATGCAACAAAAAGCACCAAGGAGATTGCCTGGTGCAAATGTTGTCTAGTGGATACACATTTTATGGAAATTCCTATTTCCAGATGAATAAATTTAAATGATAGGTAGAGAAAAAAATGCATCTTGGGGGAAGTATAGAGACAGAAACAATCTGAGCCCTCAGAGGAATATTATTTACACTGAAAAAAGAATCCAACAAGCTATAAAGATAATAATATCCTTGGTCATCAGAAAATCATTATAGTTACCTTGGCATAATGTATGTTATCTACCACTGTTCCAGAGATTTGGATAGTAATCTAAATATATAAATTAAAGAAGAAGAATGCCATTCTCTCTTGTCTAAGTTTGAATATGTAATTTGTCATTAAATTAAGAAAATTTTGAGAGTAAAATGAGGAGCAAAACAATTAAAATAGTATAATTTTCAGATATTTATCATTGGCTAACCAAAGTATTTATTATATTAATGGGTTGGTAAAATAATACTATCCAGATACTGTTTTTAAATAATCAAAAAACATATGTATATATTAAAGCAAAAGTTAAAAAGAATTATGTTTGCTGTATATTCATATACTTCCGTTATTAGGTCCCATATAGTTCTAAGTCTATGGCATTGGTATTTTTTGAAGAATAATTCCTTAGGGTATAATCTTATTTTAACTTATTTAGTAGAATTGCCTGCAATATTTTTTGTTTGTTTTAAGGTTTATTAATCTAAAAAAATTGTAATTGGTGACACTTTTATCTATTTTCTGTAAGCCTGTTTTGTTTTAAGATTTTATTTATTTATTCATGACAGACACACAGAGAGGCAGAGACATGAGCAGAGAGAGAAGCAGGCTCCCTACAGGGAGCCCAATGTGGGACTTGATCCCAGGACCTCGGGATCATGACCTGAGCCAGACAGACGCTCAACCAGTGAGCCACCCAGGCATCCCAATTTTTACTCTTTTAATTTTGTATTTAATATTAAACATCTAAACCAAATTTATTATGTCATGTATAATGCTATTGTTATGCTTTACCTTCAACATAACAAACTTTCAGACTTTATTTAATAGATTCCATATATTGGATGAAATCATCAGATCAGTACTAGAACTAACCCAATGGATTTTTCTATTTGAAAATCTGATGACTTAGATATAAAACTGAACCATTCAGTTGTTTTTCAGAATTTCCCTACTAATAATCCCAGCACATCAATAGCCATTGCTACACCTCCTGTTTATGATCACCTACTGCTTAATGTCCATTTCTGTAAATGTAACAATAATTATAAATAAGCATATCATGAGAAAATACAGACAGGCTATAGCAACTGGTTTGATATTTTTCTAATAAGAAGGAGAATATATTGTGATTAATAAAAACAAATGTCAGCAATATTTAGTGAAAATTATTCAGATTCATATGAACTACAATTGTATTTGTAAAGAACCGTCATGGAGAGAAATGAAATGATAGTGTGATCAGAATCACGTTGAGGATTTTAAGAAGTATTCTGATATAATGCAGGTTCATAAGATTAAGGAGTCAGGGCGCCTGGGTGGCTCAGTCAGTTAAGCATCTGTCTTTGGCTCAGGTCATCATCCCCAGGATCCTGGGATGGAGCACCATATCCCTGCTCAGTGGGGAGCCTGCTTCTCCCTCTCCTGCTTCCCCTGCAGGTGCTCTCTCTCTGTCAAGTAGACAAATAAATCTTTTTAAAAAATCAAGAAGAGTCTTCAAAACAGTTATATTCTTTCGACCACAAGAATGAGGAAAGCAATGAAAATTTTTATGCCACTTAAGAGGGAGAATAGGTATAGCTGGTTCATCCTTAAGGATGTATTTCATGGGAATTGGAGAGGGAATACGGTAATGATACGACAGAGAAATTTTGGGACTTTATATAAAAGACAATGCCCTTATGAATATACATGCATACATGGAAACTCTTAGGTATTGCTGACTTATCAGAGTGATTCTATTAAAAGTATCTGCTCTCTATTTTGCATCACTTGTTCCACCCAGTAGCTACCAAGAAAAGCAGCACAAGTGGTTGAAATGAAGTTCTTTCTCATGATAATTGGTCTTTGAAAATTGATTTGAATTTTGGAAATCACAGTAGCCTGCTGTTATGATTATTCACCTTGGTGTATAGTCATTGGCAGTTTCTCTGTCTTTCAATGTAACATTTTTTTAAATGCATGAAACATTAGATTAAAAAGTGAAAAAGGGGGATCCCTGGATGGCTCATCAGTTTAGAGCCTACCTCGGGCCCTGGAGTGGTCCTGGAAGCCTGGGATTGAGTCCCGCATCAGGTGCCCTGCATGGAGCCTGCTTCTCCCTCTGCCTGTGTCTCTGCCTCTCTCTCTTTCCATCTCTATGAATAAATAAATAAAATCTTTTTTAAAAATATAAATAAATAAATAAATAAATAAATAAATAAATAAATAAATAAAAAAAGGGAGAAATAGAATTATCTATAACATTAGTCCAATCATATTTGAAATAATTTGTATAATCTCTTCAAGTGCTTTCCACTTAATGTGAATATATTTGGAGTTAATATGCACCTTGTTCTATAGCCTCATCTCTGTATTTAAAATCTTTATGAACTTTTGGGGTCTATAAATGCATTTTTCAAAATGGTTTTTAGTGACTTAAGGGTTCCACAAGCCCAATGAACCATTAATCATTCAGCAAATATCATATGTTGAATGTTAGTTTCAAGTTGTGCTGTTAGAATTAAGCTTATTGTAAATGTGTATTCTAGCATTTATGCATTTAATAGAATTAATTAATATTTAATTAAGAATAAATATTTAATCTTCTCCTTAACAGAAAAGGAATTTGTCACCTAGGAATGCAATTATATCAATTTATCTATTTATTTTTAATTTTTTAATATATTACCAAATGATCCAATTGATTGACCATATTCTATGAACCTGACATTTTTTCTATGCTTGGTTAGCCTGAGACATTACTTTTGTTTTCCTAATTTTTGCTAAATTTTAAATAAAATCAAATGATATTTCATTGTTACTATAATAGCCATTTCTTGTATTATCATCTGACCAATTTCTGTAATGATTCAACACTTTCATAAACACCCAGTGCTCATCACAAGTGCCCTCCGTAATCCTCATCATCTATTTCACCCATCCCCCCAGCCATCTCCCCTCTGTCAGCCATCAGTTTGTTCCCCATAGATAAGAGTTTTTCTTGGTTGGCCTCTCTCTAGTTTTATTTTCCTAACTTATTTGTTTGTTTCTTAAATTCTGCATATGAATGAAATCATATGGTATTTGTCTTTCTTTCACTGACTTATTTCACTTAGCATAATACTCTCAAGCTCCATCTATGTCATTGCATAAAGACTTCATTCTTTTCTATGGCTGAGCATTTTTCCATTGCATATGTATACTGCATCTTCTTTATCCATTGTATGGTTCTTAATTGGCCTAATTTCTTTTTTAAAAGATTTATTTATTTATTTGAGAAATAGAGCAGAGCGAGCAAGGACATGTGTAGGGGGAGAGGGGCCGAGGAAGAGGGAGAAGCAGACTCCCCACTGAGTAGGGAGCTAGATGCAGGGCTGGATCCCAGGACCCTGAGATCATCACCTGAAGGCAGACACTTAACCAACTGAGCCCCTTAATTGGCCTAATTTCAATGTTGTGTCTCTGAGAATAAGAAGACCTGAGAAGGAGAGAGACAAAGGAAGCTGGTGGGTGGAAGAATCAGAATACATACAGCATTTGTCTATTATGTTTATTATATAATGGCACGGTTCATGGCATCCAAAAACAATACAATAATAACATCAAAGATCACTTACTATAGATCACTATAACAAATATAATAATAATTGTAAAAGTTCAAAATATTGCAAGAACTATCAACATGTGACACAGAGACATGAAGTGAGCAAACACAATTTAAAAATGGTGCAAATAGACTTGCTCTACATGAGGTTGCTATAAACCTTCAATTTGCAAGAATGCAATAATGCAAAGCAGAATAAAATGAAGCTTAATAAAATGAGGTATAGTAGATGTCCTTGTACATTTATAATGTAATGTACATTAAGATTATTAAGAGTGATTCAACTACTAAACAATAACTTCAGATCTGACTATAATAAAAAAATTATAACCAGAAAAATATCAAGGAAAATTCATGGACAATAATATAATATAAAATAATGGCTTCAATGGGAATTTAAGTTTCTTGGCCCCTCTGTATGTCTTACTTTGTTTTTCTCCAGGAAAATACCAGAGCACATCTGTCTGAAGTAGAAATATCCTCCACTTCCAGTATTTTAAGTCACATTTGAATAGCTTTACTTAATTTTGAAAAGAGTACAACCACACTGCACTAGAAAAAGCTTAATAACTACAAGAAATGCAATTATGTTGCTGAATCCTATCACACAAGAATATTTTTTAAAAGAAAAAGACAAAAACATTCTTGTAAAACTATTTCTCTATTCCTTTCCTTGTGTTCATATTGTTGTTTATTCTTTCAAATATCTTAGTCAAAAATTGTCAGTATCTATTTTTCTCAATTCTAGTTCTCTCACAAATGTTTTCTAGTCCTTCCATATCCTGTCACATCAAATTCAAATATTTAGAAACTGTATAAAATTAATTTGATAATACACAGTTTGTTTAAGTATTCTGCTAATGTTTAAAGTTTTGGTTAGTTTTCTCTCATGTGTTTTCAAATAATAATGCACTATACATTTGTGTATAAATGTTTTTATTTATTTTAATTATATTTGTAAAATAATTTTTTCTCAGGTGGGATACTGTTGTGCCACAGAGTGAGGCTTCTGAAAGGGAAACATTTTACCAAATTATTTTCAAAATATTGTTAAAAGTTAATGCTCTATAAGTTAATTACACAATTTTTTAAAGTAATCTCTACACCCAACATGGTGCTCAAACACATGACACTGAGAGATCAAGGTCACATGCTCTACTGACTGAGCCAGCCAAGTGCCCCTCCATAATACAGTTTTGCTCTTGGCACTGCAAGTGATGAATTTCATTATGTAAAAATGCTAATTCTTATGGCTGCAAAATAAAATATTTATCATTTGTTTTCCTGTTTTAATTTATACTCAGGGGCAGCCCAGGTGGCTTAACGGTTTAGCGCCATCTTCAGCCCAGGGCCTGCTCCTGGAGACCAGGGATCAAGTCCCACTCAGGTTCCCAGCATGGAGCCTGCTTCTCCCTCTGCCTTTGTCTTTGCCTCTCTCTCTCTCTTTCTGTGTGTGTCTCTCATGAATAAATAAATAAAATCTTTAAAAAAATTATATTCAGGATATACTATTTTTATTATTAAGAGAATAGCATATGATAAACTCAGCACTAAGGGAACTTAAAATCGATTCTTACTATTGAGTCCTTGTTTCTTGCTTTTGCAGCTCATATATTTTGGGAAAGCATGCCAAAAAGCCATATAACTTTATAAGATTTTTCTTAGCAGCTGCATATTACTCCTTGGCTAAATGTATAAAAATTTGAAATGATTTATTTATTTGGGTTGCTGCATAACTTTTGCTATAATGAACAGCAATTCAATAAGCATGCTTATACCTGTGTATACAAAGAAATGTATGTATGTTTGTATATGTGTGTTAGAATATATATGTATATAAACTTCCCAATAATTAATAAACTTAATGATTCACTATCATTTTTGTTACATTCTAAAGTAGCCCCTAGAGTAAACATATAACTTTGCTCATTTATTTTTTAATATAATAATTAGAGAATGATGATTCATAGTTCCAACTAAAGAAGTTGGAAAAATTTGGAATAGAGCCAAAAGTCTAGAATTCACACACACACACACACACAAACAATGAAAATATTAAAGATCAGAACTTAATAATCTTGAGAATAAAGATACAATAAAGAATATCAAGATTTGCCAAAAGCTAATATTTCAGAAAGACCAGAGAGGTAAATATAATGTTGGTGAGAATAATCAAGTGAAAAATAAATAAGAGCAAATTAACAGCATGAAACACTAAAGATTCATAGATTTATTGAAAGCTCTAGAAAAACTTAATGATATTATCAGGTATCCTAAATTTCATACACTTTAAATTACTTTTAACCTTTTTGTACTGCTTTTCAAATGTATTTAGTTTACTTGATTCTTTATTGTTATTTAAATTTAATTTCTTGAGGAAAGAAAACACATCAATCAAATAATATTATAATTTATTTTAAGATTTATTTATTTATTTATTTATTTATTTATTTATTTATTTATTATTATTTATGAGAGAGAGAGAGAGAGAGAGAGAAGCAGAGACACAGGAGGAGGGAGAAGCAGGCTCCATGCCGGGAGCCCTACGCGGGACTCGATCCCGGGACTCCAGGATCGCACCCTGGGCCAAAGGCAGGCGCCAAACCGCTGAGCCACCCAGGGATCCCCAATATTATAATTTATACGTATAATATTAGACTTGATTAGTCATTTATTTTATTAAGAATGTAAATTGTTTTGGTAAGTTTTCCTCCAAAAATATTCTCAGAATTAGTCATTAGATATAGGAACATTTATTTTAAAACTCAAATGTATAAAGACAGATAATCATTTTTAAAAACTATACACACAGTTCTTTAGAAGTATATTTGATCAGACTTTGGTGAAGATGATTCCCATATGTACTTACACTGCCTGCTCCAAACACATTGAAATGTTACAAACGACATCAACAATAACAGCTGAAAAAGCATATCTGAAAACTAAAATGACGCCAAAAAAATTCATGATCCAAATGTTCTATAGAAACAAAGTGGAGAAATTGAAGTGAAGCGACAAATTTGATGTGATTCAGTTCAAAAGAAGTTGACAGAAATGAATATTCTGGTTACGCATTGACTTGTTCTGAGCTTTCAGTGGAACATCAGAGTCATTCTCACTGCACATAATAGGAATAAAAAAAGTACCTCTTGTCAAAAGATGAATCCTGAAAATAGAAGTTAGAAATTATATGTAACATGTCTTTACTATCACTTCAGGAGGCAAACTTCAAATAATCACTGTGATACTGGGTCTCAGAGTGAACAAATGAAAGGTATGAGAAGGAGAAGAGGAAGGAAAGCAAAGAACAAGTGAACAAGCTCCTATTAAGAATGATCTGCATAGAAAGATTCTCAAATATGATAAAATAAGCAGTAAAATAGATATCAAGTTCAATTATACAGAGATGAATGTTTTCCAACTGAAATAAAAATTATAAAAATAAGTTTTTAACAGCCTAAAAATGTTACAACAAAAATTGTCTTTTATGTGAAGTCCCAAAATCCCCCTGTGATATCATTATACATTCCCACCCCAGTTCCCATGAAAAACTTGTTTAAGGATGAACCAGCTGTACCTTTCCTGTCTTTACTAAAATGACACAAAGATCTTACTGCTTTTCACATTCTTGTGATCAAAAGAATATAAATATTTTGAAGACTCTTCTTAATCTTATGAAACTGCATTATATCAGAATACTTCTTAAAATCAACAATGTGATTGTGATCACCTTATTATTTCATTTCTCTCCATGAAGTTTCCTTACAAACACAATTATAGCTTATACGAATCTAAATAATTTTCACCAAATATTATTTTTAATTTTTTTAATTTAATTTTTTATTTTTCTCTCTGTGACTTATCTTTCCTTTGTTGATTGTTGATGCCTTATTCTTGTAAAAAGAAGTTTATTAATGTATTTTTGCTTATTTTGTGATTATTTACTACTTTTAACATAGTTCTTTCTCAATGCTATAAAGATATTCAATTACATTTTCTTCTTAAAATTTTTTTTAATTCTTAGATCATTAATCCTTGTGAAATTTGTGCTCTAGTATGGACCAGAAATACATCTGGCTTTCATATAGATAGTTAAATTGCTAAACAATCTGAACTTCCCTCATGGAGTTCCTTTCCAACTCATCTGGAATATATAAAAATACAGAATTATAACTTCGTGAGTAAAAATGATAATACCATAATAATGACTATTCTTCCCAAATAATCTTACTGAAATTCAAATATAGTCAAAACTGCAGTGAGAATTTTCCCCAGACTCAACAAGCTAATGTTAAAATTTCATGTGATTGGCATGAAAGCAAATAAAGCCAAACCAGTTTGTAGAAGAATAAGGAAAGGACTCATCTTCAAAATATTAACTTAACATAAAGATATAATAATTAAAACATTGTGCTTTTTATAGTGACAGCCAAATAGATCAATATAATACAGAGCTTGGAAATGGCAACACTCATATATGGAAACTTGGTATATAATTCACCAAAGGGAATCATAGATTATTAGAGGTAAAATGTTATATTCACAAGGAATATAGCAATAATTTATGAAATATGTTTTAAGATTTTTGTGAAAATATTTTCAAGGGAAATTTTTTAAAAAAATTATACTGAATGATATCTTATTTTCTGCATCTTCAGAATAGAAGAAGCTTGATTCTTGTCTTGTTTGTATTTATTTTATCAGAAGTTTAGGTAGGCCTAAACTCTCAAGAATTTCATATTTTGGCATCTACAAAGATATCTACAGATTAACATTGAAGGAAAAAAAGCAAGGTCAGGGAAGCTCAAAGGAAAGAAAGAGACATAAAAGTTGTAAAACACAAAAGGAATGATAATACATGCTCTTTGTATTTACAAACAGTGATAATATGGTTTTAAAGCTTCTTAATGGCAACTTAGATCAATACTGTGAATTTATTTGCTTGGCTACTTTCCCTAGTATGGCAGTAAAAATTCTGAAACACAGAAAGATGAAATTTCTTGGCAAAAACCACACCGTTATTATTTGAGAAGTATTTTCCCATACCATTCTATATTGCCCAATTTTATTTTAATACAATTTATTTCTGTGAATATTTTATTGTCATTGACCTAGAAAAATAAAACAAAAACAGTCAGCCATTGGAATGTTTCCTAATACAGATTTATTTGTGTCAGTGTAGTCCTCCAATATTTTGTAATTCTCTTGGTGCAGAAATCATGCTTAGTCTAATAGTTTATTAAGAACCACTATTCAAATTATTCTGATGTAAGTTCCCTGAGAGGGAGGTCATATCCTATTCATTTTTGTATTTCTTATAGCATGTAGCAAGTATTTTATGCATAGTAAATCCTTGATAAATATTTAGAAATTTACAAGTTAGAATTTTTGTATATATTGCATATTAATTAGCACTCATCACTAAATTAACAACAGAAGGATGCCTACCAGCGTGACTCAGTTAGTTAAGTGTCCAAATCTTCATTTTGGCTCAGGTCATGATCTCAGGGTTGTGAGATCAAGCTCTGTGTTGGGCTCCACACTGGGCATGATGCCTGCTTAAGATTCTCTCTCTCCCTCGCTCTCACTCTCCCTCTGCCCCTCCCCTCCAAAATAAATAAAAATAAATTAACAGCAGAAATATAAAATACCAAAAAGTAATATGCTCTGAATTAGTAATGGAATTAAAATGATGTTTGACATAACATACAGGACAAGGACCGCTTAAGTCAGTAATGAAGGAGCATTAAGAATTGAGTTTGACTATGCCTTTCAGGAACGAAACTAGCGCACTGGCTTGGTCTTAGTTGTTTAAATACATAAAATATCTCACCACATTACTAAACTATCAAGGTAACAGTGGTATATATATTTACTGTTTGTTATGTTTAAATTTAGAATAATTATACTGAATTCCACTGATCCTGAAGTGAGTGTCTTCTTCACCTTTAATTGCTCTGAATTTAGCATTAGATAGCATCTAATCATGAATGGTGCATCATTATTATATTGACAATTTTTCCTCATTTTTACATAAACTAATGGTATGTCTTACATTCAATGATTGTTAGCCATGATGATGAACTATGATATTTTACCAAAAAAAAAAAAAAAAGGAAAAGCCATAAAAGTTCTCTCTATTTAATAAATTAGTGATTAGTTCCAAATTGCCTGTAGTGTTAGGGTATTAGAACCATTTTTCACAATGATATCAGTCTGACAACAGGGACTCCAAGGTTGATGATTTCCATAGTCTAAGTCTTTTTCCCTTAAATTGCCTTAAACCACTTGGAATTATAGAACAATATTTATTAACCCGTGTTGTTTATGTAGTGTTGCCTTTAGTCACATTGGCATCATTGACACTCATTCTCAGGTTTTTCTACATCACAGAGGAAAAAGCAGGACCAAGAGCTTTTACTTTCCAGACTCTTTTTCTGTGAGGTCCTAGTAAGAACCTGCCAGTGAAAGATCATTATTCTCTTTAGTGGCTGCAGAGAGCCACATGGATGGACAGAAAGATGGCGGATGTGATGTTAAGTAGGTGAACTTCTTGAGCATTAGTTGATTCTGTGACCCATAAACGCTGAGACCTATAAAGGCTTCTCTGAACTTTGCTCCAAATTCTAGAACATTTCTAATTCCTATGTTTAGACAACCTGTACTTTGACTACATAGTATGGATCCTGTTTTATTGACAAAAGAGTGATGCACAATTAGGAAATTGGGAAAAGAAAAAACACACTCTTTTAACAAATAGTCTATTTTGATTGTTGTATCTTCTACTCTTTTAACTCCAATTTATACATTCTGAAAAATCATCTTCCTTTGAACCTGCAGAGCACTTGATAGGTCCATTTTAAATCAACTGAGTTTTATGTATTTCAATCCAATGTTATGTCAAGAAATCTTTGTTTTCATCTTTTGTTTTGCTTAGTACCTAAGCATTCACATAGTAGATTTTTAAGTTTAATATTAAAATATTAAAATATTACATATATGTATTAAGTGTATTAAAATATTAAAATATTACATATATTATATGTATTAAGTGTATTAAGTGTAATATTAAAATATTACATATGTTCTAGTTATGCAAGGGTGAGAATCAGCTAGAATGCTACTTCCTACCTTCCTTCTCACTTGTAATTCACTCAGAGGGAAAGAGAGAGAGAGAGAAAGAGAGAGCCTCTGAGTGAAACTTTTTATGTTTATTCTGAAATTTTCTAGTGAATGCATTTGAAAGAAATCAGTTATGTCTTTGACATGATACTGTATTATTTTCCAAGGCGTATGCTGCCCTTTCCCATAAATGCCCTTCCTCCATTTGATGTCTTAATTCTCCAATATGCATTACCTCCCTCAGGGGGGTATGATGAGCCAGTAGATTTTTATTTTAAAAAGGCTTCATTTTTTTCAGATACACCACTGCAAATAGTTTGGAGAATTTCTACTGATGGTCTTTCTGGGCATAGAGACCTCTTTATAGTTTTGTTGAAAATCTTTCTTCTGGCAATGCACTCAGGTCTCATGCCTTTTCCAAGACTTTTCTTTTGTTACAACACGTGCTTCTACCTAAAATCTTGACATTATTTCCCAAACTAATGTGTTAGTTTGTTATGACCTAAGTCTTTTGTAGCTCTGGAAAAAAAAAAAAAAGGTATAATGCTTTCATATGCATTTAAAAGATCTGTTTCTAACAACCTACTACCCTGTATGTTTACTTTTTGAAAATGGTAGTAGTGATTGTAAACTTATATCACTAAAGGTTTTGCCTATAAAGTCACATTGATGAGATGAGGATTACAGAACAATGTAATATTTGATTAAAGGCGTTATTATGAATGATGTAGTTTTGGAAAGTTTCTTGATATATTTTCAGACATAACCTAAACATTCACATAATTGGTTTATTTTTTAACATTACATATCCCTTCAAAAGTGATGCTTTTGGTGTAACTTTACTGAGTGCATATCAGGGTCTTTTATTTGATCTAAACAATTAAAAGCTGATAGTACGAGTGCTGGCCTGGAAGTTAAGGCCTGCTTTTCTCTTTCTTGCATAGAATAGACCAAAATTAAGCACAAAAAGCATGTCTTATGGCTATTGTCTTTTCTTCCTTCCCACTATTCTGATTTTTGCATTAGTTTTACTCTTTCAAGCTATGTACAGTTTATAAATACCATATCCATTCTTGTGTCTTAATTATTTTGTCATTGTAAAGCTCATGAAATTTATCATTGTTGTATATAGTAGTTTGTAAATTTGTGTTGTGAAATATTATTTAATTATATTCATATTGTTCAATATATTCATTCTGTTGTTGATTAGTAGTTGATGGTTCCCAATATTCTATCATGTGGATAATACTATTCTAAACACCTGTATGTGTCTTTTGGTTTCATTTTTATTGGATATATACCTAAAAGTAAAATATTTTGGATTCAGATATATCCGTCTAGATTTAGTAGATACTGACAAATAGTTCTCTAAAGTACATGCAAAATTGTTTTTTAAAGATTTTTATCTATTCATGAGACACACAGAGAGAGAGAGAGAGAGAGAGAGAGAGGCAGAGACACAGGCAGAGGTTCCATGCAGGGAACCCAATGTGGGACTTGATCCTGGAACTCCAGGATCACACCCAGGGTGGAAGGCAGGCACTAAACCGTTGAGCCACCCGGGATCCCTGTACATGCAAACTTTTACCTTCTTAGTGAACTTAGAAAAATTGCTCCAGTCTATCATACTACCAACATTAATTTAGAGTATCGCATAATACTATAGGCTATATTCTTTTTGGAAAGAGATGGATACATTTCTGGCTATTAGATGAGTTATTGGACTTTGTTTGGAATTGAATGTAAGGAAAAAAGGGGGGGTGTGTGTGCACACATGCTTACATAGCAAAAGAACTGGAAGTTTGTCCAGGTTCCTTGTTCACTGTTAACTGTTCCACTACCTTCAACATCATGACAGTAGGATCATCTTTAGCATTATCTAATTGTTCCCAATGGGAACATTTAACCAAGTATGGTAGTTTTCTCCTGGGTAGTTTAAATTGGCGCTGAGGCCTATTTTTTGGGTTACTGGTTTCATAAACTAGATAAGAACTGTAGGAATTGATTTCTGTCACCCTTTATATGCACTGCAGAAACAGTCTTATATGTTCAGATATAAGAAAGAATGGCATAGATATAAGTAAAATATCACATGCAGTTTTATATCAGAATTGTTAATTCAGTCAAATTGTTTGCATCTGTAGCTTCCTATTTCTTACTCCTTATCCTCTGTCCTCCATTCTTACCCTTTGTCATCTTGTTGCAATGGTCCTGACCTCGATTTTTACTTAAAAATTGTTCTCAAGAAATAATGTGAAACAGTAGCTCCCAATAAATTATGATTTACTAATAAAGCTTAACAATGTCAATACTATTTTCATCTCAGAGCAATCATAATTTTTCTTATTTTGACCCAACATCATAAAAATAAATGTATTGAATCATTAACGTTGACAAAAGGGTTGAAAAGATGTTTTGAGGACGTGAGGCCCTTATGATTCTTTTGTTACACTTAAGAGCCAGTTTTACATTTCTCAGTCTAAATTGTAAAGTAGTGATTTTAAGGAAAATGATATGACATGTTTCACATGAAAAAATATCTGAACATATATATAAGCCCTAGGTTTTTGTAGGTTAAAAGCCACAAACGAAATCAGTATTCATAAAACTCATTAATTTCACACCAAAGTTATTCTAAATTTTATTGTTTTGGGGAAGGCAATGGGATTGGTGGTTGTGTTCCAACAGACTCTAGGCTCACACTTCTATGAAACCTTGTTAAAATGGAAGGGTCTGCTGTCCACAGTTGAGAAGCTTTGTTCTAAAGAAATATAAAAGGGCTTAAATTTTGCTGTAAACAAAACAAAACAAAACAAAACAAAACAAAACAAAACAAAACAAAACCTGCTGTAGCTCTCATCATGTCCAGACTGTAAGCTACCAAGTTTAAACTTTGCAGGAGGTTTTTTTGTCCTAAGGCACTTGTTTAAAGTACCATGTTGTTGTCATTATTTTGTTTTGTTTTTGCTGTTCTCCTCCAGAGCACTATGAAAAGTTCAAAATATTTAACATTGATGTAGCTTGCCAGGGGCTTGATAGCATGGCCATCAATCAATAGTGACAATTCCCAATTTTCATTTTATCAAGTGCATCAGCACATATAGAAAACAGCTGTTTTGTGATATTTTAAGTGAATTGCCATACACATTTCTTTGGTTTTCTTTTCAAATGTGAGCTTTAGTACACACTAAAGATAATTTGCCAGAAAGATAGTCATTTTAGTATGTATAACTTGGCAAAAAGGCATCAAAATAAATGGACTTTTAATTTATGTATGCCTGAATTTTATGTCTCATCCAGATATAAATAATTTTGAGCCAGCAAATTGTGCAGACCTATGCTATGTCTGATATATAGAAATATCTGTAGTATGCAGAAAAATAAGGGTAAAAGTCCAAAACTACTGATTCTTCTCCTCAATATGATTTACATTAAATAATTTGGGATAATATTGAGATGATACATAAATATAATAATCTAAGAAAAATATCCAGAAAAAGTGCTTTCTAGTTCAGTACTTACTATTGATACTCAAGATCAATATTCCACAGCATTTAAAATATGCAGATATGAATTTTAATGTCCTCCAATCCCCTGGCCCTCTTTTCTACTTCTTGACTTCTCTGATTCCTATTATTACCCTTCCAGTACGTTCTAAGCCTCTGACTACCTCCTTGAATATGTTATCATTTTCTTTCAGACACAGCATGTGGTTTACTCACATTGAAGAAGTGTTTGTGGGCAGCCCGGGTGGCTCAGTGGTTTGGCGCCGCCTTCAGCCCAGGGCCTGATCCTGGAGACCCGGGATCGAGTCCCACATCGGGCTCCCTGCATGGAGCCTGCTTCTCCCTCTGCCTGTGTCTCTGCCTCTCTCTCTCTCTCATGAATCAATAAAAAAAAAATCTTAAAAAAAAGTGTTTGATATATACTAAGTATTTCAACACAAAGGTAAAATGGTATGCTCCAGTAATAAAGTTGCCATATTTAGAAGATAAAAATACATGACCACCAGTTAAAATTGAATTTCGCATGAACAACAAATACTTGTTTTAGGATCTGCAACAGATTAATTTATTTATTTACTTTTTTTTTTTAATCATTGAAGTATAGTTGACACATAATGTTACACTAGCTTCAGGTATGCAATATAGTGATCTGACAAGTCAATATTTTATGCTGTGTCAACATAAAATACTATTGCAGTACCATTGACCGTATTCTTTATGCTGTACCTTTTGTCCCTGTGACTTATTCATTCCATACTTGGAAGCCTGTACCTCCCACTCCCCTTCACCTACTTTGCCCATCTCTTCTAGCAAACCATCAGTTTATCATCTCTATTTAGGAGTCTGTTTCTGCTTTTGTTTGCTTTGGTTTTTAGGTTCTACATATAAGTGAAGTCATATGGTGTTTGTCTTTGTCTGACTTATTTCATTTGCATAATACTCTAGGTCCAGTCATGTTGTCACAAATAGCAAGATCCAAGATCTTCTTTTTCCAGCTGAGTAATATTACATTCTAAGTATATACCACACTTGGGCTGCTTCCATATCCAGCATTGTAAATAATGCTACAATAAGTAGAAGAGTGCATATATCTTTTTGAATTTCTGTTTTGGTTTTCTTTGGGTAAATATCTAGTAGTGGAATTACTGGATCATATGGTATTTCTATGTCAAATTTTTCAGGAACCTCCATACTGTTTTCCACAGTGGCTGTACCAATTTATATTCATACCAGCAATGCACAAGGGTTCCTTTTCTTCACATCCTCACCAATACTTGTTGTTTCTTGTGTTTTTTACTGTGCCATTCTGACAGGTGTGAAGTGATAGCTCATTGTGGTTTTCAATTTGCAGTACCCTGATGATTGGTGCTGTTGAGCATCTTTTTATGTGCCTGTTTGCCATCTGTACTTTGGAAAAATGTCTCTTCATGTTCTCTACCCATTTTTAATCAAATTGATTTTTTATTGTAGAAGTCTTCTATATATTTTGGATATTAACCCTTGTAGGATATATCTTCTGCCATTCACTAGATTGTCTTTTGAAAGTAAAAACTTTATAGCTCTGAACTATTGCAATATTTTCAGTGTCTAAAACAGTGCCTGGCTTTGTATAGGTGTTTAATAAATATTTATTAACTGAATAACTCAATAAGTAAATTAGCTTCTTATAGCATTTATAGTCTAATGCGGCTATAGACAACTAATGTCTATTTGTTATGCCACAAATCATATGATAAATGCTACAATACAGACCATGCAGAGAGCTTCAGTTCCTACTTCAAATACAAGGAGGTAGCAACAAGCTTCTGGAAGAATTGTATTTCCTGTAGGACTGAATCTATATCATTGAGCTATCATGGATCGGAGTAGTCAGTGAGTGATATACTTGGAAGGAGAGAGGAACTGTCATTAATTCTCAGATCATAAGACAGGCAGCTGTGTGACCTCACTACCAATAGAGCTAACCTCATTATCATGTACAATACAAATTAGATAATTAATTACATTGCTATAAGCTGTATAGTTACCAATTATATATATATATATATATATCTTAATTAAGCTTCATTATATTTTGTTTGCAAACCAAATTCATCCTGCATGTGTTATATTATCTTCCTTGTCCTTTTCCTGTTATTTTGCTGAACAAATTGAGAGATATAAAACATTTTATATTGTAGGCCTGAAGTGTAAAATCCCAATTCCTGTCACATAAGCAATACATATAAGCAATAATGTAGCTAATGTAGTTTCTCAGACACTGAAATAAACTAAAAAACAACATATATGCCATTGTTTTCAATTCACTTCTATCCCAATTTCTTGAACAATTGGAACGTAAAAGATTCCTTCCCTTACATTCAGTAGCTATTTTGACCAGAAAGATGTCTATCTCTGTGTAGCATACTACCAAAATGTGGCTTTTTATAGATGCATTTGAAAAATAAATGGATTATTTAATGGTAGATAAATAAATTGTTCATGTTTTCTTTTATAATTTATTTTAGAAATTTCTCATTTTATGATGTAAGAAGTTAAAATTTTAGGTATTTAGCAATAATTTTTTGTATTAATCTCTTCTTTGGACCAATATCATAACAAGCTCTAGAAGAAAATTATGAAAAATATTCTCCCCAACTACCAAGTACTAGGAATTTTTATCCATTAGATTACCTAAAATCACTTAGTCACTCCCACTGTACGTATTAAGTGGCAATATCTTCCATTATATTTCTACTTACCTGTATTTCCCTGGAATTGCAATCTTCGCCTGAATAATAGGTGAAACAGCACAAAGGAAGAAGTCTTTAATTTATTACAGTAGAGTATTTGTTTTATTTACATTTTTATTGTTTATCCCATATCCTAATGTCTCATTCAACATTAAATAAATTTTTCATATAGATTGCATATAGGACTTTTGTATATATAAAATTTTATATGATAATTGAAATTGACATTGTTATCAGTCAAGGTCCCAGCAGACAGAGATGACATACTTAGATCAGTACAATTTAGAGTCAGGTTTTTTTTTTTTTTTTTTTTTTTGGTTTTGTTTTGTTTTGTCTTTATTTATTCATGAGAAACAGAGAGAGGCACAGGCAGAGGGAGAAGCAGGCTCTATGCAGGGAGCCCGATGTGGGACTCGATCCCAGGTCTCCAGGATCACACCCTGGGCTGAAGGCCACGCTAGACCGCTGAGCCACCCAGGGTGCCCTTAGGGACAGTTTAATAAGGGTAACACCTACAAAATTCGGGCAGTAGGAAAACCCTAAGTAATATTGCAATTCCTCAGGTATGGTTTCTAGACCTGAAGGTATGAAGAGAGGGAATGGTTACCACATTCAGAAGACAAGACCAGTCTGTGTGAAGAGTATTACCTGACATATAAGAACATCCAGGGAAAGGTTTGGCCAGCCTACAGCATGTTCTCAGGAAATGATTTAGAGGAATAAGTTTCCTGACTTCATTTTCCCTCCCTCCACTCTGTGTTGTTTAGATCCATGATGAGAAGGGACAAGGGAATCCCTGTCATGTAGATTACATAACCCAGTTTCTCAGAAACAGACCAAGCAGGGGAAAGGTATAGTATGCTTGGAGTCAAGGGTTCGGGATTAGGGAAAAATTGAAGATTTCCAGCATGGTGAATTGATATAGCAATGTCACTGCATAATCTTCGATATTCAGAACTTCAAAACTCATTTTGCCTCTTTAGAATGTAATATGTATTGCAAAATTGCCATAATTCAACAGCATATGGATTTTGGACAATGTTTCGCAAAATGTGGAAAGTATTTAGGAATATAAACTAAGGCTTGGAATAGTTCCTGTTTTCTAGCTCTTTAATTTTTGTCTTTTAAGTTTCCATGTCCTTCTCAAAATTAAGAGGTGACTTTATACTAGAAAATGTATGAAAACAAACTACAGATTAAGACTACCCTAATTAAAAAGTCACTTTTTCCAAAATGTAAAAGTTCTGTTGGTTTTCATAGGGCGAATTTAAATTGCCTCACCCCATGGCAGCCTAGAAAAATTAGATGTCTCATTTATCTTCATAAAGACCAAATACTTTCAACGGAGCAATGATTCTTTGCACAGCAAATTAAGCTATTTAACTATGCTCCTATGGTCACCGAGTATTTTTAAAGCCACCTTAAAATTAATACTTTATGTATTAAAAAGAAACGTTTTAAATTGCTGAAGTATAGTTGACATACAATGTTATATCAGTTGACATACAAGTGTACAGCATACTGATTTGACAATGCTATAAATTACAGAATGGTTGCCACAATAAATGTAGTCACCATCTGTAATACAATTATTACAATATTATTGACTATATCCCCTATTCTGTACTTTTTTATCTTCATGACTTACTTATTTTACAACTGGAATTTTATACCTCATACTCCCCTTCACCTATTTTTCCCAGCCCCATAACATAAATATGTTACATTTTTATGAACTTTTCCAATATTCACTTTGTTGTGGGGTTTAGAATATTTCTTATATGTGTGGTTTTGTTTTCATACAATCTGTAAAATAGAGAAGGGTGTGTAATGTTTAGTGAGACTGACAGTAATGAAAATTGAAGGTTGTTTCTAGTTCTTAAAATGGATTGTTATTGTCTTTAGAGAAGTCATTTATCTGTTTTTTAGGTCATCCTTTTTAAAAAAAATATTTTATTTATCTATTATGAAAGATACACAGAAAGAGAGGCAGAGACCTAGGCAGAGGGAGAAGCAGGCTCCTCACAGAGAGCCCGATGTGGGACTCGATCCCAGATCCCGGGATGATGCCCTGAGCTAAAGGCAGATGTTCAATTGCTGAGTCACTCAGGCATCCTGTTTTTTAGGTCATCTTTAAAAAGGGGAATCTGCATTAAGATTTCTTTGAATCTTAGTATACTGAAGTTTTCTGCATACATACTCAAGGGTTAATATTTAGCTGTGTTCAGGCTGATCCAGCCCCTTTTTTCTTCTTTTCATTTTTTTAAACTAATTTTTACTTTTAAATGCATTGATCAACATTTTTAAAAACACAAACTAAGCAACTAGTAAGTATATCCAATTATTTACAGAATATAGTTTACACTGTTATTATCATGAATACGTGTATTTTTGTTCCACTCTTAAATTTGCTATCAGATTGCTAGTATGATATATATAACACATAATATTATTTACCTGTTCTATAGATTTATATAAATTCATTATATGTGTATATGCTCAGTAAAATAAAAAGTTGCTTTTAAAACTATCAAGTTACTCTGTCTTGGATTGGAAGACTGAGATGGTAAAGATTACAATTCTGTCTAAATGATCTACAGATTTAACACATTCCCAATCAAAATTCCAGCAGAAATTTTCATAGATAAAGGCAAGCTGATTTTAAGTTATACAAAAAGGTAAAGGAATTAGAATGGTCAAAAATTTTTGAAAAAACAGAAGAAGAAATTTTCTAAAATCAGCATCTGATTTTAAGTTACTTATTAGTGAAGAGAGAGACACACATAGATTGATGGAATAGAAGAGAGAGTCCAGAAATAGACCCACACTAAATTGGTGAATCGAGTTTTGACAAAGGTACAAAGCAAATAAATGAAAAAGGATTTTTTTAAAAAATAGAAATACACTTCCAAAGATATGGATCTTAACCTAAACTTCATACCTGACAGAAAATGATTCAAAAAATGGGTCATAAGTCTAAATGTAAAATGTATAACTAGAAAGACTTTAGAAGAAAACAAAAATATTTGTTACTTGAGCTTAGATAGAGTTAGACATGACACCAGAAGCACACTCATGGTAGAATGATATACATAAAAGCAAACAATAAATTGGACTCCATCAAAATTAGAAAAACAAAAAACACTGCATAAAACTCTTAAAGAATGAAAAGACAGGGGTGCCTGGGTGGCTCAGTTGGCTAAGTGGCTGACTCTTGATTTCAGCTCAAGTCATGATCTGAGGGTCCTCTTGTGCCCTGCATTGGCTCCATGCTCAGTGGGGAGTCTGCTTGAGGAATCTCTCTTTCTCTCTCCCTCTGCCCCTCCTGCCGCTCATGCTCTCTCTCTCTCTCTCTCAGTAAATAAATAAATCTTTAAAAAAAAAAAGAATGGAAAGACAAGTCATGGCCTGGTTAGAAAACACGCCAGACGAAGCACATATGTGACAAAGGATTTTTATCCAGAATACATAAAGAACTCTTTACACTCAACAGTAAAAAAAAAAAAAAAAAAAAAAAAAAAAAACACCTAATTTATAAATGGGCAAAAAACTTGGATGGTTGCTTCACTATAAAAGATATATTAATATCAATAACATGATATTTTAATTAATAATATGAAAATAGAGTCCACATTATCAGCCATTAGGGAATGCAAAATAAAACTATGGTGCATTGTTACCACCTATGTGTTGAAAGGAGTAAAAGAAGAAATACTATCAATATCAAATGCTGACAAGAATGCGGAGCATTGAATCTCTCCTGTATTACTACTGAGAATGCAAAATGGCACAGCCACTCTAGAAAACGGTCTGGCATTTGCTAATAAAATGAAACTTAAACTTACCATATGACCCCTTCATGTCACTTTTAGGTATTTACCATACAAAATTGAAAATGTAATTTTCACAAAAACCTATATACTCTTTTTTTATAGGAATATTTAATAATGTCCCAATTCAGCCTTACAATAAAGTGTTATTTGACCAAAAAAATGACTGAACTATTGATGAACACAAAATATTGAGATGAATCTCAAGGGCATTATCCTGAGTGAAACAAGCTGGTCTGAAAAGGTTATGTACTTTATAATTTGACTTTTATGATGTTTTCTAAAGGACAAAACTATGGTAAAGGAGAAAAGATTACTGTTTGCCAGAAGTTGGGGTGAGGGGAGGGTGGAACTGTGGAGACATGAACCTTATTGCATAGATGATGTAAGCAGAACAAGTTAAGAGCAGACATAGTTTTTTGACACAAGTGAAGTCATTTTTTGCACCACACCCCCACCCCATTTCCACTCTTTTCTGATCTATGCCCTACCTGTTCTACTTGCCCAAGCACATTGTAGAAATTCCTAGGAGGTGTCAGAATTACAAAGAAATGCAAAAACCTCAGAGGCATCTGGGTGGCTTAGTCCATTAAGCACCTGACTTCTGCTCAGGTCATGATCCCAGGACCCTGGGATCAAGCCTGTGTCCAGCTCACTGCTCAGTGGAGAGTCTCCTCCTGCTTCTCCCTCTGCAGCTCCCTTTGCTTGTGCTCTCTTACTCTCTCTCTCTGTCAAATAAATAAATGAAATTCATATATTAAAAAAAAAAGAATGAAAGAAAGGCAAAAATTTCATATGTAAGGATTTTAAAAGAACAAAGGGATTGCCAAAACTAACAGTCTCTACCAGGCCAGGAAATAGCCTAACCACATCAAAGACAATAAATCATTGGTAAAACCCCCAGTGCTGGGGACCCTGGGTATTACAGTCCAAGGTTGAGCCAACAACTCTTGGGTTTAGGATCTCAGGACAGTAAGACCAAGCTCTGTGTTGTGCTCTGCACTCACCTCAGTCTGCTTGGGTTTCTCTCTCCATCTCCCTTTGCCCCTCCCCTCCTCCCTCTCCCTGTGTCTCCATCTCAGTAATAAATAAATTATTAAAAAACAAAACAAAACAAAACAAAAAACCAAACAACCATCTAGTGCATTTTCAAAAGAAAGCAAGACCCTGCATTCCTCACCAGAGATAAAGCGTCCAGGCCCGCACCCATAGTTTAGGCTGGCCCATAGCTCCTTCCCCTAGTCCCATAGTTCCTCTGCTTCCCTATAATGTTCAAGTTTTGGTCCAAAGAGGAGCACTGGCTTCAGTAACATAGCATTGACTGCACAGATAGGTTTGTTTTCTAAGGATGCCTGCCTTTACATGCACTGACAAAGCTCCCCTTTCTGAATCTTCATCCTAAACCCTAAATAAAAACAATCACTCACTCCTGCTCAGGGAGTCACAACTTTGGGAGTTATTCCTTGTGATCTCCTCATTTGCTGCGAGTAAAATTTCCTTTGTGTGACAACTCCACCTGGTGTAGTCCCTCTCTCTAACTCACCCAGGAGCAGACTCAGGTTAGTTCAGTTAGAAAGATTACCTGAAGGAAATGGAGGTCTTAACAAATGTAATACCAAGGTCATACGAGTAGGTCATACGATTTCCAAAATGTCTTTGGCAATTACTACTGATCCTTTAAAAACTTGAATTAAAAATCTCATGGTTCAAATATCACAAGTAATTTGGATTCTTTATTTCCACTTCACTATTGTTATTGTTGTTTTAATTTAATGAAGGTTATTCTAGCAAGGCTTTAATGAAGGTTATTCTGGCAAGGCTAAACAGAGTTATGTTGTACTCTACTGAGATTCATCAGCTGGGGAAAATTAGAGTTGTTTAATTAATTAATTTATATTATTATTATTATTAATTATTATTATTATTGAGAGGGGGAGAGAGAGAGTGGAAGGAGGGGCAAAGGGAGAGGAACAAGTTCATGCAGACTCCATGCCCAGCATGGCACCTGACAGGAGGCTCCATCCCAGGACCCTGAGATCATGGCCTGAGCTGAAATCAAGAGTCAGATGCTTAACTGACTGAACCACCCAGGCACCCCAAGTTCTTCAACTGATTTAATGCACTGTTTTCAAATGTGTTGATTATGTTCTTTTGAAAGAAAAATGAACAACTGTTTGTTGTGGAGCATTTGCCTCTCTTCTGAGTTTATCAGTGTCCCCTCCAGGAAACCATTGGATCCTGCTGTCCTCCAATGTTACCGTGTCACACAAAGATTCCTCCAGACTCCTTTACCTGTGGGGCCAGAGGAGTGGTAAAGTGCTAGGTGCATTTTGCAACCGATTACTGATGCCATTATTGTATCTCTCTTACTCTCCTCCAGTTTCCACTACTTCAATGATTTCTTATCTCACACCTTTCTTTGTTCACATTTCTTTGCCTCCAGCCAGCTTCCTTCTGCCCTATGGAGCCCTCTCCAGTTGTGAACAAGGTACTCTAACAGATGTGGTTCATTCTCAGGTCAATATTCTTTTCTTTCTTTTCAAACCTGAAAATATAGTTATCTATAGTGCTATTTCTAACAACTTTAAAGCTGAGTTATTATTATTCATCTTTCTTTTTCACTGCAAAGAATGCTCTGAATTTAATACTTCTTTCCCACTGTTATCTTAATGTTTTTTTAAACTATGCTTACTAATTTTTTTTAAAGATTTTATTTATTTATTCATGAGAGACAGACAGAGAGAGAGAGAGAGAGGCAGAATCACAGGCAGAGGGAAAAGCAGGCTCCATGCAGGGAGTCCGACGTGGGACTCGATCCTGGGTCTCCAGGATCATGCCCTGGGCTGAAGGCGGCGCTAAACCACTGAGCCACGTGGGCTGCCTCTAATTCTTATTTTTCAAAGTTTCACTTGTCATTTATAAAACCTTGTATTTCAGCCAAAAGAAACCCCACAAAATAATGTCTATAAAAATAGCAAATAAAATATATTAACATTTAACACCATACATTAGATATTATACAAAAGATACTTTAATAGCCTATTATACGTAAGAGGAAACATGCATTGAGAAATTAAGACCTGCGCAAAACATGAAGTCATGGTGCTGGTATTTGAGCCAGTGGGTCAGGTTCTAGAATTCCAACTCTTAAATTTTACTTTTACCTGCAAAGGTATGTACAAATGTCCATGACTCCACTCCTGTTCTTCAAAAACACTGAAGTCTAATTCAGAAGGAAAACTCAAATTCAGCATATCAGATACACCTGTAATAAACTTTCTTTCCCACACAATCCAGTCTTCATATTATTTCTTTTCTCAATCTCTGATCATTCACTCGGTTAGGAAAATTCTAAAATGTCATTTTTAGGGTTACTCTGACATCTCCCCTTATTTCATTTCAGGCCCTCTTTTATTCTTAACTGGGCTTTTTTTGTCTCTAATCTCATCTGTATGAAATCTTCCACTGCATGAATCCTATACAGTCTTTCTGCCCTCGTGTTTTGGCAATCTGGACAGTAATTTTGGTGCCGGCCTGACCTATCACTGGCTTTCTGAGTAATACGGTGCCTTATTGCTTCTCTACTAAGAAATCTTTTTAAATGTGATATATAGAGTCTTAATAGTTCTTTTCATGAAGAATAAGGATGATGTCTTTATTTTCCTCACCCCCTAATATCACTGTTATAGAGATCAAATAAGAGAATATATAGAAATGCCATTTAAAACCTTATAAAGTACACAAATATGCTTTTATATGCTGCTTAGACTGAATATTCAGAAGCAAACATTTTCCTTGTCTCTTCTCCTTCATATTCATCTCATTGTCTTGTTACTCACCTAAGAATGCCCCTTCTTCACTCTTTTTAGTGACTTGTTTTTTATTCTCCTTTTTCAACTTGATTGAAAAACTTTCATTCACTTGTTAGAAAGTGGTTTTTTTTTGTTCTCTTTTTTTTTTTTTATTAGAAAGTGTTTTATTATCACTTAGCTTTTTAGCCTCATATATAAAATCTGTCCCATTTCTTCCTTCCCTTTTCCAGGAAATTCCTTCCCCCATTAATTTCTGTTGAAAGCTAATTAACAATCCTTCTCCTCAATACTGCACCTCTAATTTATTTTCTTATTCTAATCAGCTAGCAACTGTTATACACTGTGTCAGCTTTCTGGTCAAGGAGTTTGAGTCACTGGTCTGTTTTTTTAGAATGGGAGTTCTGCGTTTCCTAGAGATTTGGGGACTCCTCCTGTCACTATCATAACCTTAGAAACTGCTGTTTAAGTTGCTGTGAATTGGAGTCAGGAATCTGGGTTCAAATCCAGTATTTTTTTTCACTTCAAATAATTAGGCAAATCACTTACTATTTCTGAATCTTAATTCTTTCAACTGGAAGAAAAATCCCACAAAGGCCGAGTTCTTAGAGTGAAAATGAGGATTGAAGGAATATTTTCACATGAAGTATATGACTATGGCCTTATATTAAAGGTTCAATTAATGTTGTGTATTTTACTTTACCTTTATAAAGAAGAAAGATACTGAAGCACAAAGACATTTCTGTTTGATCTATCCATGGAAGAAGTTTTGTTTGTTGTTTTCCTTTTTTTCAAATGAAGGAGTATTAATATAAAAAACCTAATTTTTTTTTCAATAAAATATGGCCTGGGATATGGAAATCTCTGTACTTGGCCTCCTAAAATTTCCTCTACATCTAGTTCACCCTATGAAGTGAGACATGTCTGCAAGAACCCTAAGATTTACTTACATAAAATTATGTAATATCAAAAATATTTCAGATGGCATTCAACCACTTTATATTTATCTACATGTATATATACACATATGTGCATAAATAAGTTTATTCACTTATAAAATGATTTGCTAACACTTCTTGATCTTAAGCAATTTGTTAAATCTTGGGAATAGAGAAAATGAATACATTGTTCCAAACATAGATAGCTTAATATCTAGTAGGAGAGACAGATAGACATTACCTCTTTTTCTCTCCCTCTCTTTCTCCCTGTCACCTAGCGATTATTCATTTATCTTTCTATCCATTTATTGACTTATCTATCAGTTGCTCATCTATTGATTGATCTATTAAAATTTAAAAGAAAACAGAATATATAGGACCACAGCAGAAAAGCAGTTAATCAAGTTTAAGGTCAGGACAGAGTTCCTAGAGGAGGTGACTTCTAACCTAAAATTGGAATGATGGGTAGCAATGTGTGGAGGCTGTATACACCCTAAAGACTGTAAGAAATTTCTAAAGGGCTTTGGACAAATCCTAAAGTTGATAATTCCATTTATTTAGCCTTTAATTTTGAGAAATTTCAAATGAAGAAATGTTTTAAGTTTAGTGCAATAAATATTGTATATTTCTATATTTCTTACCTGTATTCACTCCTTGTTCATGTTTGGCCACACTTATTTTCTCTTATTTATTTGTTTCAAGTATGTATGTATTGGTGTATGCGTATAAAAATATATGTATATGTAACATATTTACATATGTGTGCATATAGTTACACATCTTCCTCTTTTGAAGAATTATTTTAAAGCATATTCAAACCTTGTGCCATTTAACCTTTACAAACTAAAACTCTAAATAATATGTGTCTCCTAAGAATACAAAGGACAGTATACAAAGAATCCTCTTTCAGTTTTCACTAGAATTCCCCAATTGTTAACATTTTACTAATATGCTTTGCAGTTCTCTCTCTATATATAACTCATATTATTTTTTCTGAAACATTTGAGAACAAGTTACAAAGATGATGGCCCTCAAACTTCAGTGCATTTCAAGAAAACAGATTCTCTTATGTAACTGTGGCCAACTGATAAAAATTTCCTGATCTGATGCATTACTATTATCTAATTTACAGAGCTTAATCAGATTTCACCATATGTACCAATAGCGATCTTTAAAAAAAAATCTATGATTTTTTTATCTTGGGATCGCATATTACATTTAGTTGACATATTGCTGTAGTTTAATGTGTTCGTCTTTCATGAACTTGCTTATAGGAACCTACCAATATAACCCTGATACTGACATTTTTTAAAGAATGTAAGACTGCAGGGCTCCTGGGTGGTTCATTTAGTTCAATTTTAGAGTCTTGATTTCAGCTGGGGTCATGATCTCAGGGTGTTCGGATTGAGCCCAACATCAGACTCTGAATGCAGTCCCCTTGGGATTTTTTTCCTCTCCCACTCCCTCCACCCCTCCTTCTGCTCATGTGTATGTACTCTTTCTAAAATAAGCAAATAAAATCTTTAAAAAAAAATAATTGTAGAATAAAGCTCAGTTTTGGGTGGTCTGATGTTGCAGTTCCACAGATGCCATTCTGTATTCTTCTCAGTGCACCTATCTAGGGTCATGTGATGCTGTTCTTTCCCACAACTAGTGGTACTCACTTTGATTATATGCTTCTCCACTATACTGCTTTTTCCTTTATGACTTATAAGTAACTTGTGGGACTACCTTGCGGCTTTATAAATTATGTTGTTTTCCATCAAGCTTTCATCCACTTGTTACTGCATCCATTGATGGCCCTTGCTGAATCAATTTTTTTAATTAAGGATTCCAAGTAGTGATTTACTATGTCTTTCATTGTACTTTTCTTTGGCATCCCACTCAAAGGATGAGGTTTCCTTTATCCTCTAATTATCTACTAACCTATGCATTTATGGACTCATGACTTCACATTTTATTAAATTAGCTTTAATGTGTTATGATCATTTTTTAGTTTTGATAATAGTTCAGATTTATTCACTAGGAGATCCATCAAAATGGGTGGTGTGCCATTTTGAGAAACCTTTAGTGCTATGCTTATACATTGGCTCTAAAAAGAGGGTGGGAGGGGCTTTATTTAAAATATTTGCTGATTTTAATGGTGTAAATATTCCTACCATTGATAATTTTAATCTACCATCACTAAACATGAGCTTGGAAAGACAGATTTACAGTCTCCCATTATAAGTGGCCTATAAATAAAATTGGGAAGATACCTATAACCTACTCTCACAAGTCAGTATAAGCCAAGTCTAACATAATGCATGTCTCCATCATTTTTTATAGTTTCTTTACTTTCTGGTAAACAAGATGTTCCAGGCTTATCTTGTATTATTCCTTTCCGAGCTCTGGAGTCAGCCATATCTTCAGGGGGCCTTAGGCTAACTGGTCCAACTTGGTTGACTCTTTTTCCACGCATTTCTCTGCCTCACCCAAGCTAGTCTAAGAATGATCTATGACAATGATAAAAGCAAAAAAAGAGAGGAAGCCCACATTTGCATGTGCTTTCTAAGCTTCTTGCATTATATAAGCTATGATCTCGGGATCCCTGGGTGGCGCAGCGGTTTGGCGCCTGCCTTTGGCCCAGGGCGTGATCCTGGAGACTCGGGATCGAATCCCACATCGGGCTCCCTGTGCATGGAGCCTGCTTCTCCCTCTGCCTATGTCTCTGCCTCTCTCTATTTCTCTCTCTGTGACTATCATAAATAAATTAAAAAATTTAAAAAAAAATAAGCTATGATCTCAATATCAAAAACAAGTCATAAAATCAAGCCCAGTCTTCCGAGGTAGAATGAATTGATTCTCCTAAAGTGAGAAGGCATCATAAAGTTACATGGCAAAGGGCATGGACACAGGAGGGGTGAAAAATAATTGTTGACCATGGTTCAGTCTAAGAAATAGCTATGTATTATTGTCTGATCATTGTCTTAACTATATCCCAACGATATTGCTATACAGTGTTTTCATTATCTTTGTTTTTAGAAATTCTATAATTTATCAGTGTATATCCCTATCACTCAAGAAAAATTTTAAAAGCCATATATAAATAATTTATATGTAAATAAGTATATATGTATATGTTTTATATTAGTTTTCAAATAGAAAGACTGCTTTTTTCAATATGGCAATTAATTTTTAGTTTTATTGCATGGTGATTAAAGGTGGTTGTTCATATTATTTTGCCAAATTAATTTATATTTTTACATGTGGCTTATATGACAAAATATTTTAGCTATTCCACATGTTTTTAAAAAGAAGCTGTAATCTTCATTATCTATAAAATTTATTATTTATATTGTTAGGTCTTTTATAGATTTGTTTTTCTTCATCTAATTAATATAACTTGTATTTAGAATTATGAGTTGAATTTTTCAATTATTTATAATTTTGTCCATTTCTCCTTACATTTAAAAAAATTCTGATTTATGGATATTATTAATTTATTTGCTACTCAGATTTCTTTTGATTTTATTATCTTTTAAGATTTTATTTTGTATTCATGAGAGACACAGAGAGAGGCATAGACATAAGCAGAGGGAGAAATGAGTGAGACTTGGTCTCAGGGATCATGAGCTGAGCCAAAGGCAGAAGCCACCTAGGTGCCCACTACACAGAGTTCTTAATTGTTATGTTTTTATTATCAAATAAAACCATTAGTATAATGAAGCCCCCATCTTTGTTCAGCTAGCTTCTTTTTAATTTGAATTCAAACTAAATAACAGATCACAGTCCCTTCCTTTTTATTGTTTACATTGCTTACCATTTATTCTTAATCTTGTATGAATCATCCCTCCAAAACTTTTTACAGAAAACAATTGGATTTTACTATGTAATCTTATTGTTTTCATTTAATAGGAGAATCAAATCCATTTATGTATTGTATATATGTATTAATAACACGAGAATGATTGGTTCCTATTCTCTTATATTTTTATATGGCTTATGCTTCATTTACTAAGCTTATATTTATTCTTTCTCTATGTCTTTTGTTAATATTATTTTAAATTTTGCTTTGGTATTTAGGAAGGTTTTTTATCTACTAGTTATATTTATAATAATACTTATTACAAAGTTCTAGTCCTCTTTTACTTTTCTTAAACTTCAAATCTTTTGTCAGTATTAAATGATATATTTTGAATTTAATTTAGTACTTCTACATTAGTCTAACTCTTTTCCATTTTTCCTTTTTTCTCTCTCATTTTCTTAATTTTTAGTGGAATTTTATATTCTAATATATCATAGCATCATAGCATTTACACAATATTTTTACAACTTTGTTTCCATGTTGTTCTATTTTTAACTTTTTGAGGAAACTTCATACTGTTTTCCAGGGTAGCTACACCAGTTTGCATTCCCAACAGTGTGAAACAATATCTGTCATTTCCTATGTTAGTTAAGTTTAGTCATTCTGACAGGTGTGAAATGGTATCTCATTGCTGTTTTGATTTCTTTTTCCCTGATGGTGAGAAATGTTGAGTATCTTTTCCTGTGTCTATTAGCCATCTGGATGTCTTCTTTGAAAAATGTATATTCATGTCTTCTTCCCATTCCTTAACTAGATTATTTGATTTTTTTGGTGTTGACTAAGTTGGTTTTGCTAAATTCTTTATAGATTTTTTATACTAACCCTTTATCAGTTATGTAATTTGCAAATATATTCTCCTATCCTGTAGGCTGCCTTTTAGTTTTGTTGATTGTTCACTGTACAGAAGTTTTTTATCTTGATAAAATCCCAATAGTTTATTTTTGCTTTTGTTTCCTTTCATTGAGTTTCATAAAAATATTTATCCACTTATGTCTTGTGGAAGAGGAAACTGTGGATAAACAGGATATTCTGTTCTTCATTATACAATATATTTTACCTGGAGCCTAAGATCAAAGAATTTCATCTTTATCTTTAACATCGAATAATTCAGCTAGTATAGGCCTGACAGTTGATCATCTGGGCCAATTTTGAGATAAGCAGTAATTTTTAAAAACATATTTTTATCAGATACTCCAATTATACATATACTAGATATTTTAGCTTGCATTATCTATCATTTTCTGTATGACATCTTTCACTTTTTATTCTTGTTTTAATTATTTTTACATTTTTTATTTTTATAATTTTAGTCTGATCTGTTTTCTCTTAAGAAACCTGAAATTCACCATTTATTTCTGATTTTATTTTGTTCTTTTAATTTTTTTTAATTTATTTCACTCACATTAAGTTTTTTTTTTGTTTTGTTTTGTACATATCTTTTTAAAGTTTTTGAATTTCCAGTTTGAGGTATTTTTGCCTAGGTATAAATGGCTGTTTAAAGAGATGTAATTTAGATTGCAATAATATTGTTTCAGTTTTCGTTTGCTCTTGGTTGCTCTTTAGGGATAATTTTTAACCCAAGAGAAGTGGCTAACTCCTGGACTTGGGCAGGAAAAATACAAGATTACATGGAACATCTTGGTCCATGAAAGAAATAAAGATGTGACTGAAAAATAACGGAGACATTATTCTCTGAACTAATAGTAATAAGATTCTTAGTAGGATTGCTAATTGTATTTCTTAATTTAAGTGTGCTCTCTTTTGTTGGCAAAGTGAAGTACGGGTTCTTTAATCAACTGTGCCATTTTGAAGAATTGAATTTGTATATTTTCTGATTTTTTATTATATTTTTAAATTTTGTTTCTGCCTGATTCTTCATTCTCAGCTTTGTTTCCTTCTTTTCTTTTGCCATCACACCTACAAAGGACACTTTCCCTATTCAAGTAAACCCAATTTTCTGGAGGTAATGCCTTTCCTACATTTCAAACTCAGTTCCTTTCTTTTGATTCCCTAATTGTCAATATCTGAACCTCTACATACTATATCTATTCCAAATATTTACGTTGTACTCTTGTTCTGCAGATAATTTAATATGGATCTCAACACTCAAAATATCATGCTCAGCAAATCCTCCTATTTCCTATGAAGTTTCCACCTAATCCATGAATGGTCTTTGGACTATTTTCCTACTATCAACATAAGTGTAAGCTATGAGTAGTTTGACTTATCATCTTTGCTCTATATGTGTGTATTTTGTGTGTGGAGGGCTAATGGATTTCTGCAGCCACCCTTGAAAACTTAGATTATGAAAACCTAGAAAACCTAGATTATTGTGGTTTTGAAATATTGCTCTGGCTAAATGTATGAAATGGAAGATGAGGGTAGTGATGCCCTAGGGCAGAGTAAAAGTTTCAATATATTACAACAATTAGAGAAATAAAAAAAAATATGGCCAGAACATACAATGTTGTCTGAAATTAGATAACTTAAACAAAAGAAAAAAATTATCAGTCACTCCTTGGCTAGTTTGGAATTAGTGATTAATGAGATGATGGATATCCAGAAAATACTCTGATATGAGAAATTCATTATTGGTTTATCTGGAAGGGACACTACCTGTCTCAACTCTATTTGTACACAGTATGTCAATGAGGAATTTAAGCCAGATAAAAACAAATACCTATTTTTATGATATGCCTTCTATGGAATTCTATGCCAAAAATTATTTAGAAATAATATATTTAATTTCCACAGTAACAGTATAATTAGTACTAATTTGCAGATGAAGAAATTGTTTCTCAGAAAGGTTAGGTTTTAAATATTATGCTCATGGCAAAATAGTAAATAAAAAGTGAAGAATTATTAGAAGTTAAATCTAAGTACAATTATATTTTAAAGGTAAATTAAAATACTAGCAAATAAATAAATACTTTGCTTCACACAAGTTGATAGACAATAGTAAAGCCAGTAAATCTGAGTTTGTAACTTTCATTGCAAGAATTTCCACATCTAAATTGCAAACAGTATTTTGAAAGGTACATCACAGCATCTTGACATTTTAGTGACTGTCTATAGTACACTTTTCACCCAATCAAGACATGTTAGAATGGGTTTCACCACAGGAAATAGATTAGTTGATTAGGTCAAGCCAGGTCTAGGCAATTCCTGTTTTACAATAAAAGAAAACACTGTGATTTTCTTAACTTAAGTGGATATTGACTTCTACTATGGCGAAGATCAAGATTTATTATCTCAAATGATAGTCAACAGACTGGATGACAACTATTGACTTGGAGGAAATCACAGCAGGCCACTGAACCACCATTGAACCTAAAGAAAGATCTTCTATGTCTCTCACAGCAGGATAAGGCCAATCTTACATCAAGACGATAGACCTTGCCAGGGACAAGGGCTATTAAAATGTCTTTCCATTTATTTGGTTTGTGATGTTCCTCTAATATCTCAGCACTTTAAGGTTGAGAGCAGTTAACTGTAGTATTAGAGTCAGAGATGAGAATGTCCACAGTGATAGGCACATCTTAATTCCTTAGTAGAAATATACTTTATCAGGCATTCAAAATGTTCTCAGTTAATAATGATATAAGTTTAATAATAATAAATAAATAAATTGTAAAACTCATTTATATATCTTTTAGAGTGTTTAATTACCAATAACAGTGTACTATTTCATAAAATATTATTAGATAAAAGGCTATTTTTAAAACTGGAGACAGAATAAAAGGTAAAAACATGTAAACATCTTCTTTATAACTTATACACACAAACCTGACAAATGTAGACCAAAAAATAAGCCTCAATGGAGCTAAATCAAGTAAACACTTTATAGCCATCATTGTTTTTGCTAAGAAGGAAATATAGCATTCCTATTGCCGAAAGGAGGCAAAAAGACAAACTCAAAAATACTAGGCAATAATCCATACACTGTATAGCAAAACATGTAAAGCAAATAGATAAGTAAGAACAAAATGGAAGAAGTGTAAAAATGAGTATGGTAGGCTGAATCCTAAGATAACCCCCAAGATTCCCCATCCTTGGTATAGACATACCTTCTTCCAGTTACTCAAATACTAACATGCTGCTGTGAGGGGATTTTGCACATGTAACTAAAGTATTAGGGTCCTAACCCAGCTGACTTTAAGATTAGAGAAAGTGTTCTCAGTGGAACTAACCTAACTGGATAAGGCCTTAAAGAGACTAGGCTATTTCTGGAGAGGTGACCAGCATATGATGCGTGACTCAACGCAAAAGAAATTCTTCATTTATGGCCTTGAAGATAGAGTTAATGACAAGAATTGTAGTCTCAAGAAGCTGAGAGTAGCCTTGACCAACAGGCAGGGAGGAACTAAATTCTGACAGCAAGCAACCTGAATAAGTTTGGAGAACACTAATTTCCAGATGAGAACAAAGAGAACCCAAAGAACAAAATATAAGCCTGTTACAAGTGAAGGCAAAGGAGCGGTAGAGAAGGGAAGCTGACAATATAGATATGACACATGATGACTGACAGGGCAAGGTCCAGAGGAAAGGCAGTGGGGAAAGAATTGAGATCGATGTAGAGGGATTGCATTTGATTAGGACAAGTAACTCTCCTTCTCTGAGACTAAAAAAGATTAAAACAAGGACTAATTTATATAAATTTGAATTTGAGGGGTGGAGTGGGTAATTGAGATGCTGAATCACTCAGATTTGATAAGCTTAGGTGTTACCTGAAGTAGAAGTCTGTTTTGTTTTTTCTTTTTTGCCTTGAAAATGAATGCTGTAAGGATGGGTTGAACCCCTGACTAGAATGATTTGTTTTTTAGAAATATGACTAAGGAGTTTACCAAGAATAAAAAAGAAATTGTCAGGAATGCCTGGGTGGCTCAGTGTTTTAGCGCCTGCCTTCAGCCCAGGTCGTGATCCTTGAGACCCCGGATCGAGTCCCACATCAGGCTTCCTGCATGGAGCCTGCTTCTCCCTCTGCCTGTGTCTCTGCCCCTCTCTCCTCTCTCTCTCTCTCTCTCTCTCTCTCTCTGTGTCTCTCATGAATAAATAAATAAAATCTTAAAAAAAAAGAAATTGTCAAATAGCCTCAAAAATCAAACTGAGGTTGTAGACCAGAAATTTAAAAAATATATATTTCTCACTGTGAAGAAAATTAAATCTCATTATGTATATATTGAATGTCAACCTATTAACCACAGAGGAGCTACTTAAAATAAAGCAAAATAAAAATTTTAAAATCTCCCATAAAACGAATATTTGTTGGAAGAGTGTTTACTGAAATTGCTTTTTTGAAATCACCTTTTTGCTTGAGAGGTGTTAAGAAATTGGAGGGCTCTTGAATGTAGGACCTAGTACCTCTTTAAACACCATCAGTATGATCTGAATAGCTGAAATGGAAACAGATCAGTTATCCTCTATTGACCCTAGCATCCCTTTACTGCATCATTTAGAAGAAGAGCTGTTTATTTAGATACATCTTGCAATAAATTTAGGAGAGAATTTTAGGAATTTTGAGAAGAAAAATATATAGACTCATCCAACAACAATGCAGTGTGAATTGAGGGTTATATCATCCTCCTTCCTTGCACATGGTTTATCGTTGAGGAGCTTGCAATTGCTCTGGCTTTATGCAATAAATATTTATTGAATTCTGACTAAATTCAAAGTTCTGAACTTGGTCCAGTGAAGACATAAAAAAATGAAAAAAAAAAAATCAGAAGCCAAAGAAAACCAAAAGAAAAACAAATTTTGTAACAAAACAAATAAGACAACAGAATCTCTAACTAACATCAGTATACTCGAATCTTAGTACACGATTCTATGGAAAAGTGCTGGGAAAGGAATGAAACTGAGATCAGACAGGAACATATAGTTCTAAGTTCTCAAAAGGTCAGAACAAGCTGGCTAAAAAGTAAAAATTGAATTAATTGTGTCTAGTTAAGTACAGAAAGGGGGAAAGAATAGGACATGGAAAAGAAAGAAAGGCTTGTAGAAAAAAAAGAATATGGTCCCTAAACATCGTGCATTTGGAAAATTAAGAGCAGAGGGTGTCTGTGGGAGGTGAAGCAGTTCTATATATCAGTTGGGATCAGATTGTAAGATTCTTGGGCTATTTTAAAATGCTTTAGAACTTACCTAAGAAGCAATGGTACTGAAATGCACACTGATTTTTAAGCAGTACTGATATTATCATATTTGTATTTTAGAAAGAGTATCCCAGCTGCAGTGTGGAGAATGAATTGAATGTTGTTAGATTGGACTACTGGACGTGGATTAAGAGTTTGATACAGAAATTCATTTACAGTATGAGGGGTTATAATGGCCAGAATCTAGGTATTAGCTAGGGAGATAGGAAGAAGCGGAAAGATTTGAGAGAAAGGATTTGGTACCTATTTTAATGTAGGAATGAAGATTGGGAGTGCAGAGGTGAGAGTGGGGAAAAATAATAACTGGATGTCAGAATAGCAGGTGAGCAAAGGAATTTTCAAGTTAGTGAAAGCATAGAAATATTATTATATAACTGCTATCTATTGTAATGGGTTTGCTATCTTAACATCTAAAATTTAGTTTCAGGGGATTGTACATGTTCTCAGCATTACAAAGGCTGAGGCTTCTTGAAAATACATGTTTTAATCTTTGCCAGTGCTTTCCCCATAACATTAGGGGTGATCAAAACACATTTCACTATTGTTACATTTGAGGTGATAGATGATATTTTTATTTTATTTCAAAGAAATATTTATGGATAGTTTCTATGATTGTTAGTTTTCGTTATTTCTTCAGTATTGTTATTTGCTTTTTCATATGTTTTTTTTCTCTGATTTTATTGACATTGCATTTTGACATGTTGTTAGTCTTGATATTGCAGGATATGGGGAAAAGAGTATGAATGTGCCTATTAGTTCTCACTGTTTCCAGAACATTGATCTCAATTAACAAGGTAACAGGCTGTACTCTCCCTATGCCTCATCAAAAAAGATTAAAATATTGGTTAATTATAGCACCAATAAAACTATCAATACTCAATATGCAGCACAATTATTCTCTAGTTGAGAAATCTAAAAAAAATTTCCATGAGGAGTCATTTTGTACAATTAACTAACTGGCTTATTGATTTCTTCTTCTCTAGAGTTACTGAAGAAGTTGCTGAATGAATCATATCTCAAAAATTAAAAATCATTCTTTTCTTTCAGGAAAAAGTAATTATGGAATCCTAGAAACCAATATAAAGAGCTAAGTATAAGGAGTACTAATATTATCATAATTAATGGTAATTATGACCTATTTCTAAACTGGCAAAGTTTTTTTGCAAACGTTATTTGATTAATTAATATTCTAATTTTCAATAATATTATTAATTAATATTCATTGAATTGATCTGTATGGTTCATTTTACTGATAAATTCTATCTTAGTAAAACAGCTTTAGCTACCATATTCTTCTCTGTCAAGTTGACAAAAATATTTTATTTTTTTAAAGATTTTATTTATTTATTCATGAAAGGCAGAGACACAGGCAGAGGGAGAAACAGGCTCCATGCTGGGAGCCCGATAGCAGAATTCTATCCCAGGACCTCGGGATCACGCCCTGAGCCAAAGGCAGATGGTCAACTGCTGAGCCACTCAGGCATCCCGAAAAAAATTACTTTAAGTGTAGATTATTACTCTAAATAAATCTACCTATTGCTCTACTTAAACCATGATGGGAAAACATTACATATTTAAAAATAATTTTTAAAAATTTTGCTTCTTTAAAAACAGTAACAACAAAGTTCATTTGCTGGGTTACACCAAATCAAATGAGGTAAAATGAGTTTACTAATTAAAGATTGTTGGAAAATGTACCAAACTTAAAGAGAAAAATTAAAAATTAGAAAAGATATGCTGAAGATGAAACAGAAGTAGGAACTTTTGCGAAGATTATTTGCTTTAGAAACTCTTAAGGATTTAAGGAAAAAAACAACTGTATGTTCTTTTTTAAAAACATCTTATAAATAGAAGTGTCCATAGAAAGAGTTAATCCAGGAAAACGAGATATTTGTAGTAACAGCTGGATGTCTTACAGACTAATTGGTGGTTGTGGTTTTGATTCTTGCATAATTTATACTGTTTCTCTTTATTTCTCACCCCACTTAGTTGTGACCTCTTTTGGTCCTTTTGATATAGTTACTACCTAACATTTGGTGTTTTCCACATTTCTCTTTTTGGGGAATCACCAGGAAAAACAATTCCATAATTTTGGTACTTTGTTCTACTACTGTACCCTCTGGTAGTACAACAAAGTACTAAATCCTATTTGGCCTGGAATCCTATTTGGATCTTGGAATCCTATTTGGCCCAACCCTGGTCTCATTGAAAAGAAGGATCACACACTTAAAATGAACCAGAGCAAAGATCTCATCTTGATTTGAGTACTTCGAAGTTGCCTTAAAAATCTCAATTTCTAATGAAAGCATTTTGAGGGCTATAAAATAATTCATTATACATCTTTTTAAGATGTATTTAGTTGAGATAAAGGGGGAGAGAGAGAGAAAGCCAGTAGGGGGAGGGGCAAAGAGAAAAAGACAGAATCTCAAGCAGAGTCCCTGCTGAGTGTGTAGCCTGACCCTGGGCTCCATCCTAGAATCCTGATATCATGAACTGAGTCAAAATCAAGAATCGGCTACTTAACCAACTAAGCCACCCAGGTGACCGAATTCCTAATATTAAAATGCTGCATATATTTAACACTTGTTATGTATGAGCACTTGAGATGCATTATTCTTGCTAATAATCCCATCACATTTATGTTGCATATGTACTCACCATTTTATACACAAGAAAAATCATATTTAGAGAGGATAAATAATATCCTAAGATAGTATTTGAAGCCATGCTTCTCTGAAATGGAAGTTTATATGCTTAACAACCATACTTTATGTACGCTATCTTGAAGATTATATCATGAAACCTATAGCACTAATCTAGAGGGAAGATAATTTCTGGTTCTTCCCTGAAATATCAGGCTGGTGTACATGGTATATCATTGCAATAGAGTACATATTCAGTCTAGGAGAAATGTTAAAATAAGGCTTTAGATTTTATAGCCATGACTAGGACAGGTATGTTAAGACTCTAGAATGGATTAATATTAAAATAATAATAATAATTGAAAATTGCATGCATAGAATGGTTTAATTTTTATACATTTCTATCACTCTAATCTCTGTTGTGTTTGTGTTTATATTATGTATATACACATACTTTCTCTTATAAATGCTTATGGCTAACTAAACACAAAGTTGAAGGCAAATATTACCATTAAATAATTTTACTGTTTTATTGTAGTCAAATTCTAAATGTTTGACATTATAAAGCAAGAACAAAACTTCTTATTATTTCACATTTTGGATTATGTCCAAATTCATTAAACAACATATTTTATTATTTTTTATTTATTTGTTTGAGAGAGAAAGAGAGAATGAGAGGGAGAGATCAGAGCACTGGAGAGGGGTAGAGGGAGAAGCAGACTTCCTGCTGAGCAGGGGGCCTGATTTGGGACTCAATCCCAGCATTCTGGGATCATGACCTGAGCCAAAGGCAGATGCTTAACCAACTGAGCCACCCAGGTGTCCCTAAACAGGATATTTTCTATACTCATATCCACTTATTGAATTATTTTTGCATCTTTGGAAATGGCCTTCTCTCATTCCCCATTTTAGTAGGCTAATATGGATCATCTTTACATCCTGGTAAATAAATCCTACATAGTCACCACATATTGTTATTTCATATTATTATTATTAAATGTGCTACTGCTATTTATCTACTTTTTAGTCACTATTTATGATAGGTGTGTCTGTGTTCACAGAAACCTTCACACATAATTTTCGTTCTCTTGGCTGTTTTTTTTTTTTTTTTTTCTCTTCTTTTGGTATTATTTCAAATCATACTAGCTTTAAAATATGAGTGGGCCAAATTTATTATCAAATATTTTTAACATAAAAGTGGTTATAGATTCATCTAAAGGTTGATTAATTGTACAAATATCAAGTCTCAACATTTTGAGAGGTTTTCAGATACAGTGAGATTTATTACACACTGCTCCAATTTATTTGATTCACTGGTCTATTTATGTATTCTCTTTTTTTATCAACCTTGATGATTTATATTTTTTCAGAAAATTGTCAACAGTTATTCAAAACTGTGTGTATACATATGTACACAGACATATTAATTTATGCAACCAAAATATTTTTCAGTGTATTTATTAATATAAATAGATGTTTATTTTTGAATAAGAAATACCTCTACATGAGAAAAAAAACAAAATGTACAAAAGATAGAGAGGTAAGGGAAGTTTGCCATTTTTACTCTACCACTCTGTCCTATTCCTATGCTTAGTGCAACCTCTAGGATATGTGGGGAAAATATTTTTTTATTGAATATGTCTTCAAAATATCTCAAAATGCATAGGTCCATGTGAGGTAATAATAATTTATTGATTAAGCAATCTATAGACTTTAATTCAATCCTTATTAAAATACCAACAGCATTTTTAACAGAATTAGAACAAACATTCCTAAAAGTTTTATGGAACCACAAAAGGCCTCAAATAGCCAAAGTGATTTTGAAAAAGAAAAACATAACTGGAGATATCACAATTCCAGATTTCAAGTTATATTAAAATGCAGTAGTAATTAGAACAGTATGGAACTGGCATAAAAATAGACACATGGATCAATGGAATAGAATAGAAACCCCGGAAATAAACCCATAATTATATGTCACTTAATCTTTGACAAAGAAAGAATGACTATGCAATGGGAAAAAGACAGTCTCTTCAACAAATGGTGTTGGGAAAACTGGACAGCAACATCCAGAAGAATGAAACTGCACCACTTTCTTACACCATACACAGATAAATTCCAAATGAATGAGGACCTAAATGTGAGACAGGAAACCATAAAAATCCTAGAAGATTTTTCTGACATTGACCATAGCAACATCTTTCAAGATAACTCTTCTGAGGCAAGGAAAATAAAAGTAAAACTATTGGGACTACGTCAAAATAAAAAAGTTTTTGCACAATAAAGGAAACAATCAACAAAACTAAAAGGCAACCTACTAAATGAGAGATCTTTGCAAATGGAAAATCTATTTTGGAAACTAGCCCTAATAAGAGAATAGTATCAAAAATATATAAAGAATTGATACAACTCAACACCAAAAAACCCAAATAATACAATTAAAAAATGGGCAGAAAACATGAATAGACATTTTCCAAAGAAAACATACAGATGGCAAACAGACACATGCAAAGATGATAAACATCATTCATCATTAGAGAAATGCTAATCAAAACTACAATGAAAAAATTAAATAAATAAATAAATAAATAAATAAATAAATAAATAAAATAAACTACAATGAAATAGCACCTCACACTGTCAAAATGGCTAAAATCAAAACCACAAGAAACAAGTGTTGGCAAGGATGTGGAGAAAAAGAAACCTTTGTGTGCTGTTAGTAGGACTGCAAACTGGTACAGCCACTCTGAAAAATAATAGATGATTCAAAAATTTGAAACAAAACAAAACAAAACAAACCTATATGTACCCCTGTTTATTGCAACATTATTTACAATAGCCAGACTATGAAAGCAGGCCAAATATCCATCCATAGATAAATGGATAAAGAGGATGTGGTATATGCACACAATTCAGCCATTAAAAAAGAATGAAATCTTGCTATTTACAACAAAGATATAGAGAGTATAACTAAGCAAAATAAGTCAGTCAGAGAAAGAGAAATACCATATGCTCTCATTCATATGTGGAATTTAGGAAACAAAACAAATGAGCAAAGGACAGAAATGAGGGAGAGAAACCAAGAAACAGACTTTTTTTTTTAATTTTATTTATTTATTCATGAAAGACAGAGAGAGAGAGAGAGAGAGAGGCAGAGACACAGACAGAGGAAGAAGCAGGCTCCAGGCAGGGAGCCCGACGTGGGACTTGATCCCAGGTCTCCAGGATCATGCCCTGGGCTGAAGGCAGCACTAAACCACTGAGCTACTGGGGCTGCCCAAGAAACAGACTCTTAACTATAGAGAACAAACTGATGGTTATCAGAGTGTGTGTATATATTGATTAAGAATTATTTCTGATTTAGACATTGAGTAAAAAAAGGCTAGATGAGGAATTTGTATGGTATTCTATTTTCCCCCCAGTGAGGGGTGGGAAAAAGGAACATTCTTATTTTTTAAAAAATTAGAATAATGAATGAAGAACTTAGATACTTGATTTTGCCAATCAATGCATATGAAGATTCTTTCTAAGCACCATCTCTTGCTGTTCAGGTCCAGTAGCTATTTCTTGGTGTTCTTTATTGTCAAATGGTCATTCCTGGCTAATTTTATACATCCCACCTAAAGAAAAATGTAGCAATGCTGTTACAATGCATGGCCATTTGGAGCTTTTTCTACATAGAACTTCTTGCATCTGAGGTTCCTTCTTATTTATTTATATCTGGTTGCATCATTAATGACTTTTCATTATCCATCATGACATTTGTGAATACTGGCTTCCATTTACTCTATCAGAGGTTGTTAGGGAGCTTTCCTGATGATGACCACAGATGCAAGTCTTGCCCAGAATTTTCAGGCAATGAACAATCATTCACTTTCCAGCCATGCTAAATTTACCATTTAGAAGTTTGTAGCTTACATTCAAAACAAGGTATCATCCTACAAGGTCTTCCCTTTAACTTCTCAAGAGGTTGCATGTGAGGACTTTCATGTTAATTCAATCCCTGTCTCCACTGAATGCAACTGAAAGGATAGGCAAGAGCCCATAAATGGGGCAGGCAGAGTGGCCTCTTCAAGCACAAGGAGCATCCGTTCCTCTTCAGGACACCAGCAGCTGTGAGTGGCTCCCTCCAGAGTTCAGGTGAAACCCGGGACTGAGACCCACTCGGTGCTCCAGTCTGAAGGTCGGCAAATGTGTGTAGGCATTCTGCTAAAAGTAGTCCTGTGTCTACAACTCCTGACTCCTTTGGTGTCCAAAACTCCTCCTCCTGCTGGAGAGTTCATCAGAACTATCATTTTAACGCCATCCTGGCAAACCATTCTAAAGTGATCCTAGGAAAGAAAGGCCTCATAGATCCTACAATTAGTTATGTGGGATCTGGGGCCGGTGACCAGGGAGGAGCACACACAGCAAGTCCCCCACATTCTCAGGGTATCCATCAAGGCAACCCCATGCAGAGCCGAGGGTTGGAGCATATCCAGCTGAAAAAGAGCGCCAGGGCTCATGTAGTTCTCAGTCTCCTCCTGGGAGCTAGCCCCAAGCAGCAGAGAGGAGCTGAGACAGGGCCCGGTTGCTCAGGTCTGGGATAGTAATGCCCCTGTGGGGTGTTCCGTATCCATGCAAAGCACTCCATGCATATGACAACATTTATGAATATATTTATATTGTCATTCCTAAACATAGGTGCGCATACTTTGACGCTCTTTTGTTTCTTTTCTCCACTTAGGCATATCTTTGATATATTTTCCACTTATATATGGAAGGAAAAAGAAAAGTCTCATTCTTTTGAGGTAGCTACATAACTACCATCATATTAAAGTCCTATAATTTATTCGATGCTTCATTATTTAATAATACACTTATGTTGGCATCAAATCTAATCTTTCTTCATTACGAAGAGTGCCATATTGAATGTCCCTTAACATACAATATTTTGTGCAAGTTTACAGTAGCAGTAGGATAAATTCTTATAAAGGGGTATACTGTGATGATACAGGAGAGCTTGATTCCTGTCTCACGGAGCCGAAGAATGAATCTCCCGGACAACAGAGAGTGAGCAAAGTGATAGAAGTTTGTTAAGCAAGAGATACAGAGAAAGCTCTCGGAAGTGAGAGGGGTCCCCACAGGGTTGCCCCTGAGGGCTTTTATGGTCTGTCTTTTATTGAGAACCTAACCAGGGAGCCCATGGCCTTGAGATTCCTCTGCAGTCTTGGTTTGAGCAGGGACTATTGATAACACCTAAATGACATATTTCTTTGTGGTCTGGGGAGTTTCTGTGATTAGTAGCCATTAAAGGGGGATACCCCCTAACATTTTGGAGCTAGGGAGCCAAGTTTATTATTTTTCTATGTTTTTATTGTCTTATCTCTGTTTTCATGGGATGGATAGGAGCCCGACTCTGGGCATTTCGGAGTCCTTGGGGTTTATGGGAGCCCACAGATTTCTGGGTGCCTGACTCTGGGCCTTTCCCTTATCTTTCCCTGCTTAGCCCCATCTGCCCCTAACTCATTCCTACATCAGTTACAAAACTATGCTCATTTTAAACTTGATAAATAATGCCTAAATACCCTTTTTGGGAGTCCAAACAATTTATATTCTCATTTTTAAAGAATTAGGAGAATATCTGGTTCTATACACTATTACATAGTGTATATTATTAATCTTGATCTTTATTCTGACAAATGAAAAAATAAAGTCTTGTAAATTTATTTAATTATAGGATATGTTCTTTATCCTCCTGTTTAAAATCTATTTTTTATTTTTATTTTTTAAAGATTTTATATATTCATGAGAGACACAGAGGGAGTGGCAGGGACATTGGCAGAAGGAGAGGCAGGCTTCCCCTGGGGAGTCTGATGTGAGACTTGATGCCAGGACCCGGAGATCATGACCTGAGCCAAAGGCAGATGCTCAACCACTGAGCCACCCAGGTGTCCCTGTTTAAAATCTATTTAAATTACTTTTCTCCAAACTGTAGGTTTATACCCTTTTCATATTTTTCAAGTGGGTTGTTCTTTTTTATATTACAGCCATTTATCTGTAAGTTTTACAAATACTCCACCCCTCCCCCTGCGGTGTTTTCACTTTAATTTCAGCTTTATTTATAGTGGATGATTTTTGCCTTGGAGAAATTATTGAGTATTTTGTTTCTATGTATGGTTTCCGAGCAGAAAGAATTTTTTGTACTAATGGACACATGTGCTACTCGTACAAAACTTATATATGGTATATAGTACATAACTTCCTGTTTTTTCTTATACTTTTATGGCTTCTAATTTTTTATTTTAAATGCTTGATTTAACGGGAATTTTGATATAAAGTGGAGATATTTTTCCTTTTGATATGTAATGCCATGTTTATTGTACATCTTAGGCATTTAGAATCTTCAGGTTTTATTCATCCACATTAGACAGAGTTTAAAATTTTAATTTTACAATTAATTTTTAATATAGCTTTCATCAATATATTTTGAGATACTTATATAAAATATTCTAATAGCTATCTTCATAATTAAACACTAATAGCTTTGAAAGAGAAGATAATATAGTATATTCATTTTAATTCTAAAATGGGTATTTAAAATGGAGCTGCTAAGAATAAATAAATATATGATGGATTCACATGGTTTTAAAAGTTTCTGCTTCTAGATGAAATATAATTATAGAATGTGAAAAGTAATAATGCTTACTTTTGAAAAGTAGAGATTCAAGAGTGGTAGCAATTAGAATACATCCTTGGATTTGAATCAGAAGTTTTGTTGCTACTAAATATGTGATCTCGGGCCTGTGCTTCAATCGCTTTGAAGATCACTTTGCTCATCCATAAAATAGAGATTAAAAAAATTCATTCTACTCCAAAAGGTTACTTTTAAGTATTCAAACCTTTTGACCAGTTTTGTCCATCATGCCCTATTTTGGGAGACATTATACTAATCTGAGAGAGTGTAAGATAAACAGTAGGCAATATGTGAAAAGAAAATACCAAGTAGGGGTCAAAAGTGGGTCCCTAAAAAGCATATTATCTTCCAAAAGCATGGATTTAATGTCATGATCTTGAACATATGGCTAAGTCACTTCTCTTTAAATGGTTTTAATTTTTCTTTAGCTGTCTTTCTTCTGTTCATCAAAGTTTGTTCTTCAGAGCGTATGTGTCAGATATTTGTTTCCCTTTGTTAACTTCCAGTGATGGCTAATGAACTATCATGTACCAAAGTTCATTTTTTTTCCTTACAGAAATGTGATTGAAGACTCGGAAACTAATTATAGTAGTTTAACCATTTACTATCTTAAGTATTTACTATAAATCAACAGATATTTATGAGGTTTTTCCAGGCAGACACTAATAGTCACTAGGGATATAATATGTGGCTGAAGCAGGCAAAGGATAAATGTATTCCTTGTATTCATTGAGCTTTTAGTGAATAGCACAAAGTTCAGTTAATTTCAAGGCAGTGTAAGTTTGATATAATAAATGCAGGGTGTTGCAGTAACTCATGTGAACCCTGGGAGGTTAGAGAGGCACTGGCCACGGAAGCCCTGTAATCTCAGAATAAAGGTCTGCTCAGGAAGTATACAATAAAAATAACAGAAAAGTGGTAGAAAGAGAAGAAAGCACATGTAGAAAGCACATGTACCCGGTAGAAGAAACAATTTAAGAACAGAAAGAAATGTGGGATGTCTTAAAATCATACTAAATGTAACAGATTTAAGAAACATTTATTTTTATCTCGGAAGCATAATTCCAGTTTGTACAGAAAAGTAGCTATGTACAATAGGCTTGGTGAGTAGGGAGACAGTTTTTGAGACTGCTTTACTAATCCAAAGATGACGATTTATTGAATTTAGGAGGTAGCAGTAGGGATTTCAAAAAAAAGGAGACACCTGTTTAAGCTTGCACAGAATTGGTTTAGTAATTGGCACTAGGGAGAAGGAGAAGAAAAGATACAGAGAAACAGTTTTAGTTTTCTGGCTTGATCACTAGGATATATTCTGGCTTATTGCTTACTCAATAATGTTTGCTTTCTTTGTGATCTTTTTGAAGAGGTTCTCTGGGTTGAGAGAAGATTTTGGGGGATGGTGGGGAGCAGAACCTTCCCGGATCCTCATGTCAAGATTAGAGTCCTAAGATTTCGTTTTTGGTTTTTGGGATCTTTTAAAAATATTTTCTTTCTTGAAGATTATATTTATTTATTTTAGAGAGAGGGTGCAAGCAGGGGGAGGGGGAGAGGGATAGGAAGAGAGAGAGTTTGAAGCAGACTCTGTGCTGAAATCAGAGCCCCACGTGGGCTTAGTCTCACAACCTTAACTCTAATATCCATAACCCAGACTTAACTAGTCCTAACATTTTGGTTATATATTTAAATTTTATACAAATTTGTATATTTATATATTATAGATTACACTTTATATGTGTATTACAAATTATACATATGAGATTTACATACATACATTATATATAAATCATCCATTTTTCTTCTCTACTCTCATTTTACCATCATTCCTCTTCCTATGATCTTTATGCCCCAGTTATTTAAACTGTGTCATCTTCTTATGGCACTTCTTCATGTCGGTGATATTTGGTAGAAAGTAACTTTATTTAATCTGTTAATATACTTTATCAATTTTAAGGTGATTTCAAGGTTTGTTCATTTTTTTAAAAAAAATTTTATTTATTTATTCATGAGAGAGGCAGAGACACAGGCACAGGGAGAAGCAGGTTCCATGCAGGGAGCCCGATGTGGGACTTGATCCTGGGTCTCCAGGATCACGTCCTGGGCTGAAGGCAGACGCTCATCTGCTGAGCCACCCAGGCGTCCCAATGTTCATGTATTTTTTATTAAAATATTCTAATATACAAAAAACAAACACATATAGAGGATAGGTCATTTAAATCATGGTAGCTTTTGTCTTAACTACAGTAAAGGCATCAAAATATATGCATGTATATAAGATTACATATATATATATTTGTGTGTGTATATTTCATTTTACATATCACTGTTGGAAAGCATGTGGCTAAAATCCTTAATACTATGATGTATTTTTACTATTCAAATATTAACAAAACAAAAATAAGTTTTTCTTGTTTCTCATGTTTATTTAAACATCTATTTTGTTGCATGTACATCAGGAACAAATTATATACAATTTTTAGAAAGGTTAAAGTAAAGGAAAAATAAGAGTACCTAAAAATTTACAAGAAAACATCAATTAGTTTAAAATTTTTATCAGCTAGAAGCACCCGGGTGGTGCAACTCTGTAAGCGTCAGATTCTTGGTTTCAGCTCAGGTCATGATCGCAGGTTCCTATCATGGAGGTCTGCTTGGGTTTCTCTCTCTGTCCCTCTCTTCCCTAAATTAAATAAATAAATCTTTTTAAGAAAATTATCAGCTATGTATTTGTAAATATAAGGTTGACTTTTAGTTAACACAAAGGAATCTTGGGCAGCCCCGGTGGTGCAGCGGTATAGCGCCGCCTGCAGCCCAGGGTGTGATCTTGGAGACCCAGGATCGAGTCCCACATCAGGCTCCCTGCATGGAGCCTGCTTCTCCCTCTGCCTGTGTCTCTGCCTCTCTCTCTCTAGCTGTGTCTTTATGAATAAATAAATAAAATCTAAAAAAAAAAACCAAAAAACACAAAGGAATCTTAAATAATAAGCAATGTGGATATTAACAAACTGACTATGTTGTGAATTACCTTCAGTATTATATGTGTATGCATGTTTGTATAAAACATACACATGTACAGTACATATATGAACATAGATATATGTATATTTTTCCTAATAATGACTAAAATATGGGCTAGAAGTTTAATCTCCTGAGTGGTCATTTTGAGCATTTGAGGATTGAATAACTGAAAACTGCCAGGGTTGTCTCTGTAAACTATCCTTTTTTCCTAATCCTTGGTTTATGCATGCATTTTTAAATTATGTGAATTTTACAGAGTGAAATACAGAAATATTAAGTATACAATTTGAGAAGATTTGACAGAGATGTACATTCTTAACTTCTATCAAAACACATAATTTCCACCTTCCTAGTAAATTCCATTTACCCCTTCTAGTCAATACTCATTCCCAATAAACAACTCATATTTTGATTCCTGTCAGCATAGATTAGTCTTGTCTTTTCTCACATTTCATTGAGTAAAGTCTTTTGTGTCTGGCTTCCTTTACTGAACATAATGTTTTAAGGACTCGTCCATGTTGTTTGTGAAATTAGTGGTCCTCTCTTTATTATTGCTAAATGTATATTATTCTAAAATTATAACACAATTTGTTTACCCAATCTTCTATTCATGGATATTTCAGTGTTTCTAGTTTGGGGCTACTATGAATCGTTGTTATAAACAGTCTTGAATAAGTATTTTGTGAACCTGTGTTCCCATTACCTTGAATAAATAACTAGAGTTGAATTGCTGGGCCATTGATAGTTATTTAACTCACTAAGATGCTGCTAACCTCTTTCCCAAACTGGATTTGCCAGATTACACAACCATCAAAAATGTCTGAGTATTACAGTTGTTCCACATACGAATCAACACTTCACATTGACTGTCTTATTCTAGACATTATGCTCATTCTAGAGAGAGTTAAGTGGTATCTCACTATTTTAATTTGTGTTTTCCAAAATCAAGTCCCCTTTCATGTGCTTTCGTCATTGATACACATTTTTGAAGTCCTTATATAAAATATAGATATGATATAACAGATTTTTATTTCTTTTTGTGTCAGTTGAGTTGAATTCATTGGCATAAAGTTGCTAAAATATTCCATAATATTTGTCTTTTAATATATCTGGGACCTGCAATGATATCCATTCATTCATTCTTGTAATTGATTGTGAAAAGATTTTTCTTTCTTTCTTGATCAGTCTTTTTAAAAATTTTGAGCTAGCTCTTGCTAAATCATTAGCTTCTTAGCTATTTTATTAATGTTTTCAAAAAACTGACAGGTTATATTAATTTTTTCTTTTATTAGTTTTTTTATTTCATTGAATTCAGCTTTTCCTTTTTCTCCTGTTTACTTTTTGTTTCTAATTTACCCTATTTTTTGTTTTATTTTGTTTTGTTTTGTTCCTATTATGGAGGAAGCAAATCCCTTTATTTTCAACTTCTGTACTTTTCCTACCTGAGACATTAGAAGGCTGTAAATTTCTCTCACATTATTGTGTTATTGGACTCCAAAGATTTTAATTTATATTTTTATTATCATTTGGTTTGCAATATTTTCTAATTTCTTTTGTGATTTCTTGAGTAATGGGTTTATTGGTGTGCTATTTAATTTTTAAATAGTTTAAGAATTTCCATTCTCTCTTTCTCTATTGGTTCTCTACTGAGTGCTAATATAATTTAGTTTTAGTCAGAGAATTGCAGAATATTCTGCAAGATCAATGATTTCAAAGTTTTGAGATTTACTTTACAGCCCAGTGTATAACCTTATTTGGTGAATATTTTATGTATACTGATAAGAAATTACTGCTGCATTTTCCTGGTTCTATCAAACTTCATTTAATTCTATTAGAGCAGGCTAGCCTACCTGGTTCATGTATTTACGTTAGCTTGGGGCAATTGCTCTGTGGTGTGGTGTTCACTCTGAAGGCTTGTCCTTTATTGGATCTTACCAAGAGATTCACTGGTTTCTCTAATCATGCTGGGTCATAAATTCAGTGTTCACCACACTGCATAATCTTTGCTATCCCCATTCATCTTTCAACTCTGTAGCAGGTGATCTTTGCAGTACCTCTTATAGTTGAGCTCTGAGCATGAGTTGCCCAGACCTTGGTCAAGTACCTCTTGTGAATCCTACACAGACTCCACTTCTCCCATGCAATGCTTCCTTTTCAAACCCTATTTTGCAAATTTCTGCTCTCCTAGCAACCAGCAACTCCAATATATATTTTCTTTGCTTTGTGAGACTACAGTCCTGTTTGGCACCATTTCATGAACATTGGCAGAAAAGTGTCCAGAGGCAGAAACCTAAAAGGATCATGGTACTTTCTACATGAGTTTTCCTTCTTTCAAGGAGCACAGTCATGACCTGCCTATTGGTCAATGCCTGAAAACTGTTGCCTAAAATATTATCTAATTTGATAAGAAATTGCAGGGTTTTTTTCACCTATAAAATGAATCACTTTTTTTCATACATTATAAACCTTAAGTATGTGATAGTCACATAACTTCTTCAGTAAGCGTAGGACTTCCACGAGTTTTCCTGAAGCTTATAGCTAGAGAAGTCAAGTATAAAAGCTTTCTCTGGAGCTATATATTCCTTTGATGTTTGGGTTATTGAAAACAGACCCACTGGATAATTTATCTTTAGCATAGTCCATTTCTATACCTCAAAGTGTTAGCTGCACTTTCTTTTTGATGAACATTCTTTTCTGACTCCATCTTGAACAACTTTTTCATCAGAATCTCCTTTTCATATTCTCTGTATTCTAGAGTACAACAGAAGTCATTAGAGCCCCTGATTGGGACACCAACTTTGAGATCCTACGTGTTCAGGCTTATCTTTAAGAAGTTGTTTTATCTGGTTCACTGCTGCAGGTGTAAGAGTAAGGACAGGCCAGGTGGGCTACAGCTGCTTCTTGCTCACAGAGTGGCCCAGACTAATGAAGACCTGATGCCTTGAGCTGAAGCTCAGGCACTCAGCCTCTCTCCAGGGACATGTGGCCACCTATAAATAAATGTTTTTGTTGGAAGAGCAAGTCTGGTATCAGTTACTCTTTCATAGCTTTAAGTAAAAATCCAACCACACCTTTAGAGTATACTTGAAATCACCGAATGAGTATTTTCTGTCTTATCATAGCTTTAAACTTCTATAACAAAAAAGCTATTTGTGACCCTTTAGTAGGGAAGTATATATGATTATTGACACTTACGTAATCCTTATGTATGCTGTTTCTTTCATCTGTAGAGGTAATAAGGCCAATGTAAAGTTATCAGTTTGAAGAAACTGTCACATTGGAAGCATATAGTATTTAACATTTTCCTTCTTTAATAAAAAAGAATATGTGTATAAATTATTATAAATATGTGTATAAATTATTACAAATATTGAACAAATCCGTAGCCTAGATGTTCCTATTTTTCTTCAGGTTCTTTTTTAATTCCATGAAAGATAATTATAACCTTAAGAAGTTAAATGTTATGAAGGTGCTCAATTTCCTCAAAGCAGTGAGCATGTACCTCTGAGATTATTCTCAAAACTGGATTATGTATAAACCAATATTTTCATTTTTCATCTATTCGTTAATCTCTTTCCCTAATTCAGTATGATGCATTCATTTGCCCTTGAAAAGCAAGGCAGTCTTCAACATATTTTTCTTGTTTCACATCCATTTCAGAATCCACATTGTTCCACTCAGTCATAGTACTATTCCACAAATTGCTCCCTCAGCCTAACGCTCAGAAAATGTGTATAATTCTTTAGTGTATTTTTAACAGAGTAAAAAGCATAATTTAAATCCATATTTTTCACGACTTTTAAGTTTAGATGTCTTTGTTTTTGTTGATGTTATTTGCTTTAGTCTCCTTCCCTGTAATCCTTTCAAATAAATCCTTTTACTCTTTTCATTTGGTAATCCTATAAGCATATTATCTCTAGAGACTTTTACTGTCCTTTGGAATGACTTTGGACATTTCCTTACTCTCATTCACAAAGATAGAACTGATGAGGGGGCAAGTAAGGGTTTGCTTATCTTTGTATTTTATTAAGGTATACTACATGTTTGACTGGCAGTTCAGTTGTCAGAGTAAAACAGGGCCAAATGGCACTTTCTAGAAGCAGCTACAGCAGCTTATCATTCACTGATTCCATGACCTTTCAGGGAGAATTTTTACCAGCTCAATAAAAGGCAAGTTCAAGAGAAAACCCAGGAAGAATGATTGGCTAGTTTTCTATTTAAATAGAAAGCCACATGACTTTGTTCCTTTTTTTTCCCTCCTGATCATCAGTGTGGTTCATTGTTGGGCTAACTCATAAGGAATATAGGGGTTCTTGACCTTCTTTACTCATAATTGTTGAGCATCCTGCATGAACCATGATCACTGTTTAACCTGTTTGTCAGAAGTGATATAGCCTAATGCATTTTAATTTTGAGAACTTTTTTTTTCCTCAAGAGACCTAGCCTGAGTGGGCAATATTTTAATATCAAAGAGTAGTTACAACTTTCTGTTTTCCTGTAAATATTTAGTCAATAAATTTACTCAAAAGATATTAAGTAAAAAAAAAAAAGATATTAAGTAAACTTAAACCTTTAACCACTATATTAAATAGAAAACAAGAGCCATCTGCCAGTAAAAACTGATTTCAAAAAAATACAATGAAACC